>NC_142798.1:32089350-32204350 GCF_049724085.1 Artemia sp. Qi Xiang Cuo
TCTGGTGAAATTAGAAGTGAAATGTGTTCTTTGGTAAAATTCAGAAGAGATCTTGAACTTTTCTATCTTCTATGAAACATTGAGCCTGCTAGTAGTATCTTTATCTCTAAAAATTCTTTTTCTTTCATCTCTGACCTTTTTAATAGATATTTTGAACGATTGACGTTCTAGCATACCCTAAAATAATGAACACTTAACAAAATAATGCATAAAATATTTTTAATGAAATAATGACATGTAGAATATTAATATAAAAAAACGTTAAATACATTATTACACATTATTAGTACACTTGCGCTTCACTTTCCGTCAATTCATCTTTATATTCATTGATGATATTGTCTGCTAATGTCCTTTTTTATTCTGCCTGCGATTTCACTGTCTATTGTCACATTATTTTTACATAGATGGCAGTTTTGACACATTGACAAGATATGATTTATGATGTTGGTGCAGGAGTATGCTTGTCTTTTTCTTGTTCTCTTTGAAATGCTAATACCGGAAAGAGGATGATAGGATTTATCAACAGGTAATGTGTTACCAGAAGCCGTAGCAAGGAGTTGTCCCCTATCATCAACAATTATTTTTAAGTTGGCATTCTCTTTGAGCACTAATTTCTCTGGTAATGATACTCTTGCATATCCACCGTTTACACGAATGAAATTCTTGGGTACACCAAAGGAATTTAACTCCTCACTGTCATGACACAGTATGCATACAGTGCCAATAAGATCTCCGCGTGCACACGTTTCATAGTTCGGACATCTCACCGTGCCATCCCTCAACACGAAAATCATTTTTTAATGTGCGTACATTTTCGTTGAATAATTCATCATCACTTTTTACAGGTATGAAATTTATGTTGATCCTTCCACTGCGTAAAAAATACTGATTTAATGCAAGCAATAAACTCGGTAGTGTCGATAATCAACCATAGAGTACCAGTGGAAAAGCCGCGTCGTGTCCATGAACAAGCACAGAGTACGATTGGTAGAGCCGTAAGCATATTTCATGTCATTTTAAGATACGTAAAAAGTTAAAAAAATACCATGTTAAAAAATTCAATAAAGTATTTACGAATTGGGGAGGGGACTCTTTGAGGTTGGAAAATGGTTTAGGAATTAAATTATGAATGTAACTTGTTAAGAAAAGATATAATAAATCAATAAAAAAGTATTAAAAAAAAAATGGAGCGGGGACTCTTTGGGGGGTCCAGGGAGGGTGTTTGGGAGGACCCGTGGGGGGCCGGGTGGCTCTTTGGGAGCTGGGGGGACCTTTGAGGACCAGGGAGGGCGTTGGGGCCCCAGTTGTTCCTTGGGGAGATAGATGGACCTGTGGGGGGCCGGGGGATGGCCTTTGGAGGTGTGGGTGGGGCGTGGGGGGCGCCGGTGGCTCTGTGGGCGCTGGGGGGCCCTTGGCGGACCGGGGGGAGGGCCTTTGGGGTCCGGGGTGCCCTTTGGGGATCCGGGTGCCCTTTGAGGACCAGAGGAGGGTCTTTGAGGGTCTGAGGAGGGCGTTTGGGGGGGGGGGGGCTGGGGCTCTGGGAGCTTGGGGGACCTTTGAGGACAGGGGGCTTCCTTCGGGGTTGGGGTAGGAGGATTGGGACCCTTTGGGGTTGGGTTAGAGGACCTCACAACACTGTTCAAATGAAACTTGTGTATTATAACGACCACACTCAAAACCTCCTCCAAAATCTCTTCAAAAATCTTCTTTTAAAATGTCTCTATCTGTTTCGCCGAAATAGTTCCATAACCTGTCTAAAACGGTTTCGCCCAAATAATCCCTAAACGCAAATTCAGCGTGTTCCTTTGTTATTGGCATCTCTGTGCTAATGCATTTCAAATTAATATGAAACCTTCTCGCGCGCTAAAACAATTCATCGCTAAGATGTTTCTTGCCTAATTGTTTCCATGGCCGGGGGTTATTAATATCCTTTGGAGTTCGACCAGTAGAACTGTTCCCGAGGCAAAGACATTAATGATTTTGGATCTATTCCTGGAGAAATGTTTCTAGGCGAAAATTTTTAAAGTCTGACAGATGATGTCATTGATTGATTGATCTGTCAAGAAAGGGAAAATTAATTTGTTGTTTCTAAGGGGAATTATTGAGTCACGATAGGTGAATTGAGGTCGACAGCACAGGTGCTACTTGTGACAGGACCACGTGGTTTTTTGTTTTCCAAGTGAGAAAGTTCCTGTTTTTCCATTCTCACTGACAAAAACCATAAAACAGACATAAATGTGAGAAAATTCATGTTTTTCAAATTCTCACTGACAAAAACCATAAAACATCCATAATTTGATGTTGACATCCGAGAAAAACATCAAATAAATCGAACAACACACATATCCATCCATGAAAACAATCATAAATGTGACAAAATTCATGGTTTTTCAAGTGAGAATTTCATCTGTTTTTTCAGTCTCACTGAGAAAACCATAAACCACGTGGTTCGTACGGGAGTAGCACCCCCCTCTCTACTGTAAACCACAACCAAACACTACTGAAATATTCCAACTATTGAAATTCAACAAAGTAAATTAAAATTTAGCGTTTAAAAATAAATAAAATGTAACTGGGACTATGTAAACCACAAGCAAAAACTACTGAAATATTCCAACTCTTTCATATCATCGAAATAAATTCAAAATGAACTTTTAAAAATAAAGAAAATGTAAAAGTGACACGGTAAACAACCAACAAACACTACTGAACTATTCCAACTCTTGCATTTCAACGAAAGAAATTCAAAATGAACTTTTAAAAAATCAAGAAAATGTAACTGTGACAAGGTAAACCACAACCAAACAATACTGAAATATTCAAACTCTTCCATTTCAACTAAAGAAATTAAAAATGAACTATGAAAAATAAAGAAAATGTAACATCAAGAAAATGTAACTGTGACAAGGTAAACCATGATCAAACATTACTGAAATATTCCAAATCTTTCATTTAATCGAAAGAAAATCAAAATGAAAAAAGGAATCAAAAGAAAATGTATAAGTGAAATAGAAAAACACAACCAAACACTAAATAAATATACAAACTATAGATTTAAAACTAACTATATAAAATATTAAAATATATAATAATATTATAGGTACTTGCGCTAGTTACATCACAACAGCACATTTATTTAATTGACAATATAGTGCATGTAATCGACAGTCAATATCCATGGCCTTTGAAAAATAAAGTAAATGTAACTGTGACCCTTACGAAAACAGAAACCAACTACTGAAATATTCCAAATCTTGCATTTCAACTAAAGAAATTCAAAATGAACTTTGAAAAATCAAGAAAATGTAACTGTGACAAGGTAAACCACAACCATACACTACTGAAATATTCCAACTCTTGCATTTCAACGAAAGAAATTCAAAATGAACTTTGAAAAAATAAATAAAATGTAAATGTTACAAGGTAAACAACAACAAAACACTAATAAAATATTCCAACTCTTGCACTTCAACAAAAGAAATTCAAAAAGAACTTTGAAAAATCATTAAAATATAACTCTACCATTTTATATCATATCAATACCCTTCTGAAATATTCCAACTCCAAAATTTCGATGAAAAAAATTCAAAATAAACCTTAAAAAATAAATAGATTTAATCCGAGACCAGGTATTACGTTACATATAGCACATTACAAGTAAAAAATCTTGCATATACAATAAAGAAATTAAAAATGAACTTTGATATAAAAAGAAAATGTAACTGTGAAAAGGTAAAACACAAACAAACACTGGTGAAATATTCCAACTCTTGCATTTCAACGAAAGAAATTCAAAATGAACTTTGAAAAATCAAGAAAATGTAACTGTGACAAGGTAAACCACAACCATACACTAGAGAAATATTCCAACTCTTACATCTAAACTAATGCAGATCAAAATAAACTTAGAAGAAACATGATCCTGGAACTGTGGATATTTTGACCATAACCAAAAACCACTAAAATATTCCATCTCTGGCATTTAAACAATAGAACTTCAAATGAAGTAAGGACTATCGAGAAAATGTAACTGACACATGGTAATCGACCATCAAACACTACTGAAATATTCCAACTCTTGCATTTCAGCGGAAAGACGCAATAGTCATATTTATAGTCGAATGTTTACCCGAATATTTAACAAGTACCATTTTTCCACACCAGCCACAAAACTCAATTCCTCCTACAATTATTTAAACTAAATAGTTACCCCTGACTCGCACAGAAAGTTCAGAAAGACACAATAGCCTTATTTATAGTGAAGCGTTTCTTAACCGTATGTTTACCCAAATATTCAACACTTACCATTTTTCAACACCATCCACAAAACTCAATTCCTCCTAGAATTATTTAAACTAAATACTTACCCCCGCCTCCAACAGAAAGTTCAGAAAGACGCAATAGCCTTATTTATAGTCGAATGTTTACCCGAATATTTAACAAGTACCATTTTTCCACACCAGTCACAAAACTCAATTCCTCCTAGAATTATTTAAACTAAATAGTTAACCCAGCCTCGCACAGAAAGTTCAGAAAGACACAATAGCCTTATTTATAGTGAAGCATTTTTTAGCCGTATGTTTACCCAAATATTCAACACGTACCATTTTTCAACACCATCCACAAAACTCAATTCCTCCTAGAATCATTTAAACTAAATACTTACCCCCGCCTCCAACAGAAAGTTCAGAAAGACGCAATAGCCTTATTTATAGTCGAATGTTTACCCGAATATTTAACAAGTACCATTTTTCAACACCAGACACAAAACTCAATTCCTCCTAGAATTATTTAAACTAAATAGTTATCCCTGCCTCTCACAGAAAGTTCAGAAAGACACAATAGCCTTATTTATAGTGAAGCGTTTCTTAACCGTATGTTTACACAAATATTCAACACTTACCATTTTTCAACACCATCCACAAAACTCAAGTCCTCCTAGAACTATTTAAACTAAATACTTACCCCCGCCTCCAAGAGAAAGTTCAGAAAGACGCAATAGCCTTATTTATAGTCGAATGTTTACCCGAATATTTAACAAGTACCATTTTTCCACACCAGCCACAAAACTCAATTCCTCCTAGAATTATTTAAACTAAATAGTTATCCCTGCCTCGCACAGAAAGTTCAGAAAGACACAATAGCCTTATTTATAGTGAAGCGTTTCTTATCCTTATGTTTACCCAAATATTCAACACGTATCATTTTTCAACACCATCCACAAAACTCAATTCCTCCTAGAACTATTTAAACTAAATACTTACCCCCGCCTCCAACAGAAAGTTCAGAAAGACGCAATAGCCATATTTATAGTCGAATGTTTACCCGAATATTTAACAAGTACCATTTTTCCACACCAGCCACAAAACTCAATTCCTCCTAGAATTATTTAAACTAAATAGCTATCCCTGCCTCGCACAGAAAGTTCAGAAAGACACAATAGCCTTATTTATAGTGAAGCGTTTCTTAACCGTATGTTTACCCAAATATTCAACACTTACCATTTTTCAACACCCTCCCCACAACTCAATTCATCCTAGAAATATTTAAACTAAATACTTACCCCCGCCTCCAACAGAAAGTTCAGAAAGACGCAATAGCCTTATTTATAGTCGAATCTTTACCCGAATATTTAACAAGTACCATTTTTCCACACCACTCACAAAACTCAATTCCTCCTAGAATTATTTAAACTAAATAGTTATCCCTACCTCGCACAGAAAGTTAAGAAAGACACAATAGCCTTATTTATAGTGAAGCGTTTCTTAGCCGTATGTTTACCCAAATATTCAACACGTACCATTTTTCAACACCATCCACAAAACTCAATTCCTCCTAGAATTATTTAAACTAAATACTTACCCCCGCCTCCAACAGAAAGTTCAGAAAGACGCAATAGCCTTATTTATATTCGAATGTTTACACTAAAATTTAACACGTAACAATTTTCCTCACAATCCACAAAACTCAATTCCTCCTAGAATTATTTAAACTAAATAGTTATCCCTGCCTCGCACAGAAAGTTCAGAAAGACACAATAGCCTTATTTATAGTGAAGCGTTTCTTAACCGTATGTTTACCCAAATAGTCAACTCTTACCATTTTTCAACACCATCCACAAAACTCAATTCCTCCTAGAATTATTTAAACTAAATACTTACCCCCGCCTCAAACAGAAAGTTCAGAAAGACGCAATAGCCTTATTTATAGTCTAATGTTTACCCGAATATTTAACAAGTACCATTTTTCCACACCAGCCACAAAACTCGATTCCTCCTAGAATTATTTAAACTAAATAGTTATCCCTGCCTCGCACAGAAAGTTCAGAAAGACACAATAGCCTTATTTATAGTGAAGCGTTTCTTAACCGTATGTTTACCCAAATATTCAACACATACCATTTTTCAACACCATCCCTAAAACTCAATTCCTCCTAGAATTATTTAAACTAAATACTTACCCCCGCCTCCAACAGAAAGTTCAGAAAGACGCAATAGCCTTATATATAGTCGACTGTGTAACCGAATATTTAACAAGTACCATTTTTCCACACCAGCCACAAAACACAAGTCCTCCTAGAATTATTTAAACTAAATAGTTATCCCTGCCTCGCACAGAAAGTTCAGAAAGACACAATAGCCTTATTTATAGTGAAGCGTTTCTGAAAACAGGGAGCCCGATTTACGAAAAAAAAAAAAGGGATACCCCCCGGGCACCTGAACCCCCCTTGTTACTGAACCCGTGTATAACCGACCTCCCTCCGTGCAACTGGATCCTCTTTAACTGAACCCTCGTGCCCGTCACCCCTCTCTGCACCCCCCCCCCCTCATAACACATTTCAGCCAATTATTTTTAAATTGACAATATTTTTCAAACGTTACTTACGTATTATACAGACCACATCGGCGAGGTAAAGCTAGGTCAAGTCACAATGTCATTCTATCGTTACTTTTCAATTAAGCTATTGAATACTTTCTAGCAATGTCCCTTGTAAGCGTCTACGCAAATATCTTTTCGCAAATATCTTTTCGCAAAAAAAAATTCGCAAATCTCGTAAACTAAAGAAGTAATTACATCACTGTTGTTAGCTCCATCATTAATCTCCAATAATGTAAATGCACCCCTCATTTTTTTTTCCTCTACTAATATCCTTGCAAATAAAAACTATTCTCATTTAATTAAATTCTCTTACTAATATGTAATGTAAAGAAAACTAAAAAGATCCACCGGTTTTTCCAACACGGATGTAACCTAAAAAAAACTTGTTTATCATGAAATAGAAATTCAGTTAATTGTGCCAGAAAAAACTTGAAGCAGAACAGATTATAACCAACCTGTTTGGTACGGGCACGTACGCAAAGTATATACCTTCAAGCAAATTCAACATGATATTTCAAATTACTATACCTTCTATAGAAACGGTACCTCTTTGCAAATGATCCTGGTAACCCCAATTCGTTCGAAACCTACATACATATCTATGCCCTAGGCGTAGGGTTCAAATATATAGATGCCTGGCCCGTGGTAAGGCTTATTACGCAATCACTCGTGATATCTATTAATGCTTTACTACTGGCAACTAGCCCCCTCCCCCTCTACACCCCGTTTTCCTCAAACCCATCCGATATGTACCTTGAGAGAGCTATTTTTTCAAAATAGTTCAAAGATCATATAACGAAAACTCCGAGGTCGACATAATCCATTAGGGCCCGGGGTAGGCGTTGTAACATATGCGCGGCGGGCATATATAGCTGTTATGGAAGGAATGGTCGTATAAACTTCAGAGAAGGCTCATTTGATTGGAAACTGAAAGTTCTAGTTCAGTTCCGCAACTATCCCCCCACGCCTCTTTTCCCTCAAATGTATCCGATAAAAATTTTGATATAGAAATTTTGTTAGAGATAGTTCAGAGGTCGCATAACAAAAACTCCAGTGTCGACATAGCCTCTCAGAGCCCGGGGGCAGGCGCTGCAAGTTAGGTCCTGGTGGAATATATGGTTCTAATGGAAAGGATACTCGTATAAACTTAAGAGAGGGCTCATTTGAATGTAAAATGAAAGTTCTAGTTCAATTTTTAAGAGTCAAAAGAGATTAGAGGGCAATTATCGCCTCTACCATGCCCTTTTTTCCCCAAACCCATGCGATAAAAATTTTGAGATAGCTATTTGTTAAAAATAGTTCAAACATTAGATAATAAAAACTCCGACAAAACGTCGACAAAAATCCATTTTTTAACTTTGATACTAGTTTTGATACTTTGATGAACATTTGGTTTTGAAAAAGAAAGTTTGATTTTGAAATAAGATATTTTTAGAAACTTGAAACTTTTTACCCAAACTCTTGTTTGTAGTGATTTTTTTTCGTTTCAAGCTTGATTTGCATATTCAATTTAAATTTCACTCATCTAAAGATTTATTTATTCATCTACATTAGTACTTATTGTATGTTTGTTTGCATTAATTCTTTATTTAATTTCTGTTCGTTTTGGGTTTCATTTATACTTCAATAGCAAAATATTTTTTTCATTTTAAGCTTGATTTGAATATCCAATTTAAGAATTACTCACTTTAAGATTTATTTGTTCATTTGTAATATTACTTGTTGTATGTTTTTTTGCTATGATTATTTATTTAATTTCTGTCCTTTTTGGGTTTCATCTATTCTTTAATAGTAATTTCTGGTCGTTTTGAGTTTGAACTTTAACAGGTAATTGTATCTGCTGATCTTAAGTTTAAACTTGCCTTTACTTTTCTTTGAAAAACTTCTTCTTCGGAAAGTTTTTTTTTTCATTAATTTAAACAGAAAGTCACATTGGACCATGGACTAGATGACAAGTCCACTGGTATTAGCTCAAATTCCCAATTATTGATTTTCGCGACGTAGTTTTAAAAGTCAACCTGATATTGCTTAGAAAACCTGGTATAAAATCAAAGTTTTTACTTGCACCTTGACAAATTCTTAACTGAGTACGAGCATCAACTGAAAAGCTCATAGTTTGCAATAAAAACGATAATCACCACACTCACTCTTATCACCTTTTTTATTCAGTGTTTAATTAAGGCTTTCCTAAAATCGTTAGGTACTTTTCTTTATTCAAAAATCATATTCATAATATTCAGTAACGTATTTTTAACCTCCTAGCTACCATATTTGAGAATCTCATTAACCACACTATGACCACCTGGAGCCTTAATATTTTTTAATCCTTTTGTTACTGTCAGTAATTCTTCCTCACAAATCAAATCTTCCCTCACATCCAAGATATCACAAACTTTTTCATTTTACTCTATATCTTTTGCTGCAACTCTATCTTGATTTAATATATTCTCAAAATGTTCTGCGCATCTCTCTTTAAACCTTTCTTTACCCTTAATTGTGGCTCCGTTTCTATCCTTAACCGGTACAAGTCCGGATTGACTACTTCCTCTCAATTTATTAACATGCCAGTACTGTATTTTACTATTATGCCGTCTAGTTGCAGCTTCTGGATCCTCGGAAATTTTATCCATGGTCTCCACTTCACACCTCCTTATTTATTAAAGTAAAAAAAAGTGAAAACACTTCAAAAGTATTGTGTTTTCAGTAAAGCCGAACTTATGTTCTGGTCTTGAAAAGGCATAGGGGTTATCAGCCTTACTCATGTTAATTTTTGCTCGTTATGAGTTTGACTCACCTGTTTATTTTAATTTGTGTTATTTCTGAGTTTGACTCGGCTATTTATTGTAATTTCTTGTAGCATGCAAATATTGCCTTTTTGATCATCTGCCTTATCATTTCCTGAATTTTTCAAATTAATATACTCAGCTATTCCTAAATTACGCCTTTTTGAAAATCCGTATACACATTACCTGTTTTGATTTAGTTCAACAATTCCTTCAACATTCTCTGAAAGGCTCACCTGAATGCCCTTCGTCTTCTTGAAAAGTTAAGTCCGAAATTTCAGCTCAATCTGATTACTCCTTCCCTGTTTTCCAAAAACCAAATATCAAGTTTTGTGGGGATTTCCTTTCGTCAAGAATAGATTCCACTTACTAAAAAACAATTACAATTGTGTCTCTTTAGTACAGCGGTCAATACTCCTGACTGTCAGGTGGAAGACCCGGGTTCGATTCCCCGGCAGAGGAATTTTTTTATATACTGAATTTAAATTTTAAAAAATAAACTCATTTTATTTGTTAAATTATTTGAAAAAAATTACGTTTTCTAAAGAGTTAAAGAGGCTGAGTTACAAGGTGGACCCTTTAAACACCCTGTCGAGAAAAAAAAGAATTATACACAATCATCTAACAGTTAGTCAAGCAATAATAAGTAATAAACTGTACAAAAACGTGCAGAAATTATTTGAAAAAAACTACGTTTTCTAAAGAGTTAAAGAGGCTGAGTCACAAGTTCGAACCTTAAAACGTACAGGGATTAGAAGGTACAGTTGGGGGGGCTGCTGCCCCCCAAACCACTCGCTTTCGCAGCCTTTATATTAAAAAAAATTTTTTTAACTGAAAGTAAGGAGCGACATTAAAACTTAAAACGAACAGAAATTATTCCATATATGAAAGGGGCTGTGCCCTCCTCAACGCCTCGCTCTTTACGCTAAAGATGGACTTTCTCAAAACTCTTTTTTTTAAACAATAAAAACTTTAGCGTAAAGAGCGAGGCGTTGAGGAGGGCACAGCCCCTTTCATATGCGGAATAATTTCTGTTCGTTTTAAGTTTTAATGTCGCTCCTTACTTTAAGTTTAAAAATTTTTTTTTTTATTTAATGGCTGCTAAAGCGGGGTGTTGGGGCGGTGGCAGCCCCCCAACTGTACCTTCTAATCCCTGTACGTTTTAAGGTTCGAACTTGTGACTCAGCCTCTTTAACTCTTTAGAAAACGTAGTTTTTTTCAAATAATAGGTATATAGGTCGTCAAATAAAACGAAAAAAGAACAACAAAAACAAACAAACAAACAACAGTTATAAATTATAAAAGGCTCAATGTCAAATACGTACAAATGTTAAAAACAAAAACAAATTAAACTCATAAAATTAGAAGGGCAATGCCAAATCAGGAAAAATGTCAAAAAAATAGAAACTCGTAAAATTAAAAAGGGGTAAAAAAAAATTAAAACAAAAACACAAGTTATTTATGTGACTAAAAAAGTAAAAAACCTCAGAATTTGCAAAATAGATATTAAAATTAAAAATTATGAGATAAAAAGGGAGTGAGGGGGGGGGACTACGGGTATTCACTGATTGAAAATGTGAACTATGTAAATGATATAAGTTCTTCTATATTTTTCAGTGCAAACTCTTATTGGAGCAAGAAGGGGGATTTTTGCTGAAACAGAACGCGGGAGGTGGGGTCAAAGGGATGAATATTGACCAGGGAAAAGGGGAGTTGTTCGAGGTTTATGAAGGGCATTGTTAGCGAAACGCAAGAAAATTCCTGCTCTCCTATCCTTAAGGGTGACAAGATTAGCTCTCCAAAGAGGGGAAACATGAGGTACTTTACCCTCATTGAATGTATATCTTAGGCACCTTTTTTGGACTACCTCTATTCTGTCCGACAATTTAATAGAGATGCCAGAATGCCAAACAGGACACGCGTACTCGAGGGTTAGTCGTGCAAATGAGAGGAAAATCCTCAAACAATGTGATTTAGGACATTTAAATTTATTAAGGAGTTTAAGGAGGGAAAATGTGGCATTTGCACGTTTTAAGATTTCATTAATATAGCAATCCTATTTTCATCGTTTTGAGATGGTAACATTTCAGGGCCGGTTGAACACAAGAAAGAAGGGGGAGTTTTAAGGAAATTAATAGTAAGATCAGTTGACTTTAAAGGGTTGACTTTCATATCATTAGTAACAGCTTCGGCTGATATCATTTCCATTGGGTTACTTCTAAAATTTTTGAAACATGTCTAAGACAGTTAGATCATCAATGAATTTCCATCTATCCGGAAAATCGACACCAACGTTTTTTTTATCATTGTAAGAAATAAAATTGGACCTAAGAGCGTTCCCTGGGGCACACTATTATAAATTGGGAGGGGATGAGAATATACATTTTGCTATTTCACGACTTGTGTTCTACTAGAGAGGAAAGACGCAATTGTGCTAATTAAATAAGGATCAACTTGAAAGTCATTAGATAGTTGTTTTTTTTTACCAGTATATTGTGGTTAATCAAATCGAAAGCTTTTTGCAAGTCAACAGCGATAACATTGAACCAGGTATTGGGTTTTTCGAGCGTGTTACATATTGGGTTCATAAGGTGAACAAGATAGTGGGTGGTAGATGTAGAGCGTAGGTTTCTGAATTGTCGTTGGTCAACATTTGGGATTATCTTTACTTTTAACCGTTCAGCTAAAAATCTTTCATATAGCTTGGAAGAAACTGGAGTAAAAGTAATAAGACGGACATCATCAAAATCTTGCTTGTTACCTTTCTTTTTTACCGGAGTAATAAAACCTAATTTCCATCAATTTGGGAATTTACCAGTAGAGGTAATATCATGAAAAAGTAAGGACAAAGGCTCTGAGAGATTGTCGGCAAAGTTTTTAATGAGTATAATGGATGTTTTTGGGGTAATAGTGGGTGTGAGAGAGGGATTAGTCGCCCTCCAATCAATTTTGACTATTAAACGGGCACTAGCCATTTCAATTTCCAATCGAAAGAGCCCTTTCTGAAATTTACACGACAACGATTTCTATAAAAACCTTATATGCCCCCAGGGCATAACTTACAACCCTTGCCCGAAGGGGTGTGTGGGGTTGTCATCCTTAAAGACTTAATTTCCATAACTTTCAACTACGTTGAACAAAATAGCAATCTCAAAATTCTGATTGGATGTGTTTGGGAAAATGGTGGGCGTGAGAGGGGGGCTAGTTGCCCTCCAATCATTTTGACTATTAAAAAGGGCACTAGCCCTTTCAGTCTCCAATCGAATGATCTCTTCTTGAAGTTTCTACGACACCGCTTTCTACAAAAACCTTTTATGCTCCCAGTGCATAGCTTACAACCCTTGCCCTGAGGGCTTTGGGGGGGGGGGTGTCATCATCAAAAACATAATTTCCGGACTTTTCAACAGCGTTGAACAAAATGGCCATATCAAAATTTTGATTGGATATGTTTGGGGAAATAGTGGACGCGGGAAAGGTGTTAGTTTTCCTCCAATCACTTTTGACTATTACAAAGGGCACTAGCCCTCCCAATTTCCTAATCGAATGATCCTTTCTCAAAGTTTCTACGACAACTCCTTAGATACGAAGTGCCCTGGTATAAAAGGGAAAAAAAAAAAATAATACATTGTGCCAACATCGTTTTTACTTAGGCAGCGCTATTGCGATCCCTATGATACTACCTTGGTGAGTGTAGCTGTCCACTTGATCGATCATTTCATTAAACAACACCATTTTGCTAAAATTTTCATCTAGGATGATAAAAATTATCAGTATTATCTTAGTCTAGGATAACTTTACCTCCTCAGTTAGTTCCGTATTCTCCCATTGCCTTTGCTGTGCTCCTTAGGACAAAGTCTATCAAAATAATATAAATTGGGATAGGACGCAACCCTGCTTAACTCCTGATCTAATACGAAAGCAGCTGCTACCTTCATTCCATGCCTCAACTGCACTAATGTTAATCTCGTACGTAAAACTGATCACTTTCATGTATTTATCCAGTATACCATGTAAGGATGGGACCTTCGGTAAAGCTGTTCTAGCAGCTGAATCAAACGCTTGCTTGTAATCTATGAGACTTTGGGCTAAAGAGGTCTAGTGACTCAGGCACTTCTCAGCTATTAATATAAGAAATGAAAATTTGATCGGCGTATCCTCCCCTCTTCCTAAAACCGCACTGTTCTACTTTTAAAGCTTTATCTACAGTATCTCAAAGTCTGAAAAGTATAACCATACTAAGTAATTTGTTTCCTACAGAAACCAATCTAATGCCTCTATAATTACAAATCTCACTCTCATCACCATTCTTATAAAGGAGCGCAATTAGAGCTTTCCTAAAATTACTAGGTTCTTACCCTTTTCTAAAACTGAATTCATAATCTTCAGTTACTTATCTCTTCACAACCACCATACTTATAAAAATCAGTTACCAGACTATCAGTGCCTAGGGCCTTATTGATTCCTAACCCTTTTAGTACTGTCAACAAGTGCATCAACCATTCGCCATAATTAATGAAGTAGGCCTAAACGGTAGCTCTTATCTGCCTAAATAGTAGCTCTTGTCAATAGAAACTGAAAATCATAAAAAAAAGTTTAATAAAGATATATGCCTGAATTAGCATTTTATGCATTAATTTTAAATGAATACTAAGCATAATAAAATAACATAAATTTAGAAAAGGGGGGAGTAAAAATTTTCCAATTGGTAGTTATCTCATCAATTTCAACGTTTCCTAGAACAATGGGGTGGGCATTTCACGTGTTTAAATGCTATACAAAGATATCTTTATGTAGATTTATATGGTAGCTGCACGTAAAGATATCTATGCTACACGTAAACACATATAGTATAGCTACACGTAAAGATAGAAAGCTATTTTTATAATATTCCACTTTCAAGGGCCATCCTGCCGTAGCATGGCACATTTGACTACGAACATATATGCAATCCATAGAAAAAAAAAATCATTAACCATAAACCGTTCATACAGTTATACTGTCAGATATGCGAAATATAGTTGCTGTGGACCAACTATTAGGAAGGAGATCACGGGGTTCATGGTCAGGGGGAGTTTGTCTTATTTTATAATCTTTACGTAATCTCCTAAATCTTAGAAATGTAATTTTTTGGTCTTGTTATTTTGACGAAAACTCTGCTATTTTTATTGAAATCAGAGGAGCTTACGCAAGCATGTTGATCTGCAGCCTTTCCAGCATAACAGTTCAGCATTAATAATTTAAAACATCTCAGATTTGTCAGGCTGGACAGACACTACAAGAGCAGTCCAAACATTTTTAAATCGCTTTGTAACTTCAGAAGCCACTCCTGTAAATTTAAGTTCTTAGTGTCCTTTGGAATATGTAAATATTTCAGGCAAAAACAATGGTTTGTATCCTCTTTTGAAATTTAAACCTTTCCGCACTAAATATTAAAGTAAAAAAAAAGAAGATATTTTGAATCAATGGTCGACCTCGGAAATGAAAGCCTAAGAAAATCCTGAAAACTGTATAAAAATACACGGCTATTGTGGAAAATGAAAAAATAAAGACAATACATTATCACTTTGACAATCTTGTATTAGCAATTTTGTATGCTTCCGAATAGTTTCTGATTCTGTGCTTCTGTTCTATTTCTGCAGGCTATACTTCAACAAAAGATTTTACACTATCTTTGATAATAAGTAATTCTCTCCAAAGAATACGCAATGAAATTTGAATATTCAACGACTCATACTCAGAATTTTCAGACTACATTGGATAGAATGGCATGCGTTTTCGTCCACATATTCACATATACAAACTTTCTGAAGCTAGTATTTTCGTTTTCCAAGGAATTTCCTCCAATTTTGTATAAAATGGTCTGTAGCCTGTATCAGGTAATTTGATAGTAAATACAGAGTCGTGTATCTATTGTTGTTTATTTTTTTTTATCTCATCATTTCCTTTTTAATCCAATAAGTTTTCTACAATTGACGCAAATTCTAATTTTTTAAAGCGATAATGTGATATATCTTGTTTTTGCAAGTATATATTTGCGCAGCTATAACAGACGAATGATAGAAAATTAAAAAATAATAGAAAAGGGATGTTAGAAAGACTTTCCTGAAAATAAACTATGAAGACTGATAGCCCATTAGAAGGCAAACAAAACTTAATTAAAGAAGCCCTTTTCATGTGCTGTTTCTCAACTAGTAGTACTGGAAGGAAATAATTTGCTATAACCGCGCCCAACGCGGTAAATTTCGAGTGCTTGTAATGAAAATTCCAAGGAAAGATTTTTTCTTTTCTTCTTCCTTCTTATACTTAGTGTTAAATGAAATCTACTCTCAAGAAAAAAACAACAAAAAACATGAACAAGGACTAGACTCCAGTGGGACTGTGGACTGTCTTTTTACAAGCAGAAAACAGCTGCTACTACCAATGCTACTACTATAACTACTAATATAACGAATGCTACTACTAAGGGTATTAATGTAAAAATGAATGGGAATTTGAACTAAATCAAAATACACTGTGTGCATACAGGTTGCCAAAACAGCATATAAGCAACATCTTAAGAACGGCTCAGAGTATTAATTTTGAAATTTCAGGGCATGTTGAGGGGGATGTTGAACTAACCAAAAGGCACTATGTGCATACCTCTACTACTATTACTACTTTTGCTACTTCTGCTACTACTACTATTGCTACTACTACTACTACTATTACTACTACTACTACTACTACTACTACTACTACTACTACTACTTTTACTACTACTACTACTACTACTACTACTACTACTACTACTACTACTACAACTACCACCACCACTACTACTGTTACTACTACTACTTCTAAAACTACTGTTTCTATACTACTACTGCTGCTACTACTACTACTACTACTACTACTACCACTACTACTAGGCTACTACTACCACTACTACTACTACAACTACTACTACTACTTCTACAACTTCTACTACTACTACTTCTACTACTTCCACTACCTCTACTAATACTACTTCTACTACTATTACTGCTACTACTACTTCTACTACTATTACTACTGCTACTACTACTGTCACTAATACTACTGCTACTGCTATTACTACTGCTGAGGCTAAGGGTATTAACGTGAAACCTTCTGGAAATGTTTGGGGGAATGTTGAACTAATTCAAAACCCGTTATGTGCATACAAGTTGTCAAAAAGGGCACATCAGCAATATCTCAGGAATGGCTTAGGGTATTAGGTTGAATCTTTCAGGTCATATTAGGGGGATTTTGAAATAACCAAAGGCACTATGTGGATACTACTAATACTGCTGCTGCTACCACTACAACTACTACTATTACTACTAATACTACTACTACTACTGCTACTGCTACTACTGCTATTACTACAACTGGTACTACTACTACTACTTCAACTGCTACTAAAATTGCTGATACTGCTACTACTACGACTACGACTTCTCTTACTTCCACTGCTACCATTACTGAAGCTAGGGGTATTGAGGCAAAACTTTGAGAGGATGTTTAGTGGGATGTAGAACTAAATAGAAACACGCTAAGTTGATGCAGGTTGTCAGAAGGGTGTAACAGCTACTACTACTTCTACTACTACTACTATTATTGAACTAAATCAAAAAAGTTTAAGATCATCAAAATGACATAGCTGCAATATCTAGGGAATGTAATAGGGTACGGTATCAAATTGAACCTTTGAGGGAAGTTGAGGTGGATATGAAATTAAATCAAAATAAACTATGTATATACAGAATACGAAAAGGTTTTCTGTGCAATATACCAGGAAAACCTTTGGGTATTACGTCTGGCCTTCAAATTATTATTTTGGGGATGATAAACTAAATAAACTAAATTGGGGATGTTCAACTAATTTGCGGCTGATAACAATGTATGTGTCAAATAAATCTGCCTTTTATGGCTATTCAAAATATATAAAATTAATCAGGCTTAAACTTCTGCTTCAATATCTCCGAGCCTGAGAAAAATAGCACAGTTTTCGAAAAAGAGGAAAAACACTCCCAAGAGGGCCAATGATTTTGTTTAAAATTACACCTTCAAATTCAGCCCATCAGAGGATATTGCTATTCAGGTTTCCATCTCTCATTGAAAAAAAAATGTTCAATTCTATATACATTTTTTCAAGAAGGAAGAAAACGGATGCTTGCTTATGCGTTTTTTTTGTTTGTTTTTTATTGGGGTTTTCTTCTGGATCCAATGGTCCTAGAAAATCGGTAGATGGCCATTTCAAACGCCAATTAAAATTATAGTGCCCTTTTAAGTTGCCAGAAGCATTGTGCGGTAGCAATAGTGAAAGTTTTTTTGTGTCTGAAATAGTGAAAACTATTTTGCCAGAGGTCCAGTGGGCTACTGTGCAGATTTTTTTTTTTTGGGGGGGGGGGTGCCAGAGTCCTCGAATATTTCATTTCAGTATCCAAATTTTCTAACTTCCCATGAATATTCAGGAAAATGTAGAAGAGGGTCGGGGGAGGAGGAGGCGTAAGTTGGTCTCTAACCTCCCTTAATTCAATTAAGCCTGTATATAGGTGTTGCCGGGTAATGGCTCCCATCTTATTGCAGAAAATATTTTATTTGTAACATAGTTTATATGCTTACTGGCACAAAAAGTGGGAAGATGTTGGAGTATTTTGAGCATCGTTACTGAATTTCGCAGTAGAGAGAGCAAAATGTTACCAATAACTTTCTTTTATCTACGTTTAACTTGAAATATTGGGTTTTATGTCTACTTTTTATAGATTAAACAATAACGTGGGAACAAACTGCGTAAGAAACGTAATAAACGAAAAAAGGAGCGACTTGTACTTACAATAATAAGAACTTTTAAAAAATGCGTTGATAGCGACATGTAAACATTAAAAAAAATCAACTTTTATGGTAGTTGCGAAGATATAAAATTCGTTTTAAAGTTTAAAGTTGTCCAACAAGATTTACAGGCCTTTCGCACAATGTTCGTTAAATTGCGAATGAACTCAATGTCAAATCCAGCATAGCTAATCTTCTGCATTTAATTTTTTCAAATACATTCAGTCGCTTTAGTCAATTTTTACTACATAAAAAAATTCCAGTAGCAGAGAAATTACATTAATCTCCAAGCAAATTTTATGCTACCAATCTAGGACACTATTGGTCAAATTACATGTATTGGTATATATGATTCAACAGGGGGATGAATGGGAGTGGCAGTCCTGATCACATCATAGCCCCGGCATGTTTTGGAAAACGATCAGAAACTAAATAAAAAACAACATTTTTTTCAAAGGAAATTGAGGCACTGATCCCCCTCCCCCTCCCACTTCTTACGCTAAGGTTTTGTAAGTATTCAAAACTACTTCTTATTCCAATTCAACGGCACTTGTGTTAGAGCGGTTGTTCTTAAATCATTGGGACAAAAAGTCAAACTCTAGCGTAAATAGTAGCATGTTCAGGAGGGAGCAGCTCCCCCTCCCATATATAAAGTGATTTATGCTGGTTTTATGTTTTAATGTCACTCCCTACTTCTATTTAGAAAAGCTTTTTTTTATTTAAAAACTTTAAAAGACAATATGAGCGAAATAGCGTAAGCTGAGGTTTCGGAAATCTCTTTCTTTTCTTATTAGAAAGTTTGAAGGTCTCAAAATTTACTGGAAGTAGATGGAATGCGGCTTAACATAGCTTTGTGAGAACAGAAACTCAAAATATGAAGTTTATGCAAAACATCCGTCTCCAGATGGGTTTGCATAATCCGTTATACTAACAGCAAAAGATATTGCCTTTGATGTTTGACATTTACTTGTCCCATATAAGCATCTGGACTGAATAGTTTTGTTAAAAATATTATAATTGGAAAACGTCCTTTTATAGTACATTAAAAGATACTTAGAACATTAGACTTTAATTGAATTAAGGATTTGTACACTTAGGACTATATATTCTCATATATAGTCCCTATAAACCTTCTTAAGTGGTGGCCACATTGCCCGTACCATCCACTGTATATATAATTAGGTACCATCCATCAGCGCTAATTCTATATACAGTGGTACCATCCATCAGCGCTGCTGAAAAAGTATCTCTTAAATCAGAGTAGCGATTTCAGTTCTTTTAGGCTGAGAGCCAAATTGTTCATTGGGATTCGTCGAACCGTTAAAAATTTCTGGTTACAAAATTGTGTTTTTGTTGTGTTTAATCGTGTTACAGTTGCAATCACACATGCTTGGACACTGACAGAAGACTGACCTTGAGGACCCCTCCACACCCAGAAAAAGAAAAATTTGCTGGCTCAAAATGAATGGTCTTTCTATTGTGTTCCCCCGCCCCACTCTTGTCTTCTTTGCAAAAATTTTCTAGTCCCTCTCCCAGTGCTGGACAGGATTCGTGCACACCCATGGCCACCATAGAAGTTGATGTGACAAAAAATAATCATTGTAAAGCCTGTTTTTGTGGTGCTTGGATCAGGGGTTCCTTGAATTTAGTTCTATGAATCACAGGTTAATGGATTAATACCCAAAATTTCCTTTTTAACAACGTTCTACGTTATTTTCATCTTTGATATAGGCTATAGCCAAGGAATTATGTACGTGTTATGCATTTTTTTTTCTTGTATGTAAATGGAAAGCGCTTAAAACTTTGGAGGAGTAAAACTCCGACTCGCCAAAGGAAGGCTTTCATCGCCTATATAAATAACCTGCCAATAACCATACTAGGATATGGTTTGCCATATAAGAAATTGGATACAAGCAAAATGCACCCCATGATTTATTATCTGGGTCCCTCCCAATTCTTTTTCCCTTTTTCATTTTTTTTTAATATGCTAATGTTTTAAGCACGAGGTAAAATATATTAGAGCGTCAAACCAAAGATTTCATTTGGTGATAGCCGCCCTTACCTCATCCTATTGTGTGAGTTAATTTTTTCTCGCTTGAGACTTATTTATCCTTTTGGCGTAAGAAAGCTTTATTTTTTAATTTTGTTAATTTACATCTGAATCAAAAGATGCATTTATAAGCAATTATAAGTACTTGTTATTTAAAATGTCTCTTTAACCTAATTTTCCCTGGTATGTTGTAATTTTCGAAACGTTACTGTACTTTCTTAGTTCCTACCCATCTTGTCGTTTTGCTAAATTTTATTTTCTTGAATTTTTTTCAAAGAATAGCGAAAAGTGGTATTTAAACCCAGAAGGAGCTGAACTGGAATCACATAATAAGTCAAACTTAGAACAAGCAGAAAGTACTATGAGTGCATAAATGCAAGCTAAAACGAGTACAAACTAAATGAATAATTAAGCAAGACTCTAAATCGCAGAACCTAAGCTAATCGCTAGTGAATGTATTTATTCTAATATTATGTTGTTTCCTGTAAACTTTTTTTTTCAATGGCTATGACCAGGCCAGGATTTACTAATAGGGATACTAGGCCTGGGCCTAGGGGCGCAAAATGCCATTTGGCGCACTAAATTATCACCGAGTATTTTTTTTTTCTTAACAAAAACTGGACTACTGTGATTTATCGTTAAAGTGCACTCCGCGCTGTCTATTTACAGAAAAGTGATTTTATGACAAGATAGGAATTCTGTGGTCATTTATAAACTGTCAGATGTCTTCCAAGAATGGCAGCTGAAAGTTTGGTAACACCTCTCTCTTTCATTACTTTTGGCTCATCTGTTGCATTTTGTGCAGTGCTTTCACTATCCCTAAATTTTCGGGATTTCCCTGAAAATCTCGCACAAACGGAGCGGAAAAACGCTTGGGCCTAAAAGCATCAAAGCTTTAAAACCGGCCCTGGCCATGACTAAGAAAGACAACTTTACAGAATTTTTTACTGTTTCAAGTAATTCGTAGCCCCAACGAATTACGTTTAAAAAGTCTTGTTTAGAAGTCAGTTTCTATACTTTTAATTAAATGAAATTGAAAGAAAAAATAGCCCTAAAAAATATTGTCCTTTTGAATGCTAAAACTAAACTGATTATCCCAAGTGTGTTTTTTTTTTATAGAAACTTTTTGTTGCAATTAAAACCTTTTGTTGCAATGTCTAACTGTGGGAATATTTATTATATATTTTCTTAAGCATTTTTTAATTTTTAAGAATTAAAATGTTAGATTTTAGTTTAAAGCTGACGACCAGTTTGTTAATACAGCTCCACGTCCTAGAGATATTCATTATTATTATTATTATTATTATTATTCCGTAAATTATTTGGACCTTTCTGAGCAAAATGGTCATCTCAAAATATTGCTTGGGTTCAATTGAGGGCTAAAAGAGTGCCCAAGGGTAAAAAAACATAGGAGGGGGTTGCTCCAACCACTTTCAATCCAGAGGAGCTCTGGTGGAGTTAAGAGGAATTATCGCTGCTCTGATGCACTTTAACATTAAGTTTTTGTTTTTCACATGTTTGACACAGTGCTGACGTTTCTAATTTTTTTCTTAGTAATTTTAAAGCATTTTAAGGACATTTATACATTATGGTTCAAAACGTTTCCAGTATTTGTTTTGGGGAAGAAAAAACTTTTAAAAACGCATAAAAAATTTACTTATGTTCATTTTTGTTACGTTTTTATGACTCGAACAAACATTTCAGAGAAGGGGGGGGGTCAAGCCTCTAGCCCCCCTGGATATGGCCTTGTTACAGTTGTCTTATCTTTCTGTTTTTTTTTTTTTTATACAGGTAATTGCAACACGAATGGGATTGGATATACGTACAAATATTTCTCTCTGGAAAGACAAAGCGTCTGTGGAGCTTAATTTGGCCGTGTTACACAGTTATCAGGTTTGTACACTGTTCATCCCAAATTAATTAATTATAGCCAAAATAAGTGTGTGTCTGTAAGTAATGTAGCTTAAAACAGTAAGTTAAAAACACTAATACGTTTTGATTAACTACCTCATTTATGTAGCCTAATGGTAACTTTACATTCGTTGCCCTATAAATCGTGTTTTGCAAAACAAACAAAAAGAAAAAAGATAGAGGTGACTAGTCACCTTCGTGCAGTACGCGCATTAGCCTACTAGCCCCTAGGCTGTAAGTTTTATTTCTTTAATCAAATTCAGTTATGATTTGCCAGTAGTCTGGACGGGGTGTCTAGAACCAATTCGATTTCTTTCTCTCTCTCTCTCTCTCTCTCTCTCTCTCTCTCTTTCTCACTCTCTCTCTCTCTCTCTCTCTCTCTCTCTCTCTCTCTCTCTCTCTCTCTCGCTCTCTCTCTCTCTCTCTCTCTCTCTCTCTCTCTCCCTCTCTCTCTCTCTCTCACTCAACGGAAATAACAAAGAGAGAAAAGGACCTGAGAAGTATAAATTTTAGAATTCTGAAACTTTTGGCATCTGGCCCGTACGCAATAGTACGGGTCGGGAAGGGGAAATTTCGAAAATTAATTGTCTGAAACGATAAATGCATGAAAAGATACGAAAAATTGTAAAACTATCACGATTCAGGGGGGGGGGGGGGGGCTCATTCGTTTTTATAATTAGAATTTCTATTTTTTTCGATTGGAGTCTCGCAAATATAGGGGGCTTTCATCCATATTGTCTCCTTTTTTGGTGTTTGCAAAAATTAGGCTAATAGCTTTTGATTAGCTGCTTTAAACTTAAATAATTTTAAATATTGGGGATATACATAAAAAGCTTATTCTTTTGATGTATGTATTGTCATCTAGTTCCATTTTTCAGAGTATTAATTTTTATTCTCATAGGTCCTTCTTTACTTACTATCCTTTAACATTAACGGTAAGTACCATGAACAGGAGGTTAACTACCATAAACTTTAATGACGAATTGTGGCTCATTGCTCGAGGTGAACCGTAAAGATGAATTTCTGGACTAGATATTCCTGGATATGGAGGAGTTTTCGATATTTTTAAACTGATTTGCTATCTCCTATTCTTGTTCTATTCTACATTGGCACTTGTAGGCTGAAAGTTTCTGTTGGAGTAAAAAGTAGAATGGGGGGTACCAGCACAGAACGAACCACGTGGTTTATGGTCCTAATATGGGCATGGAAACCCTAGGGAGAATGATTGCGTAATCGGTCAATGACCTCTTTTTCCAAGGTCGATTTATTTGATGTTTCTATGTGTAATAACTCCGGAACGAAGGTTGCACATGCGCATTGAATTCTAACGGGAACAATGTTATTGATCTACCCCTTCGAATCCCGATCCGGACACTTTTTTAAAAAACTCCCACGAGAACCACGTGGTTTATGGTCCTAATATGGGCATAGAGTCATTAGGGGGAACACGTTGTTAATGGGGTCAATGACCTCTTTTTCCAAGTTGTCAACAACAACAACATCGGCCTTGACATTCACTGAGAGCGAGCACTTACAACAAAAACAACATCGACTTTGGAACACCTGTGCTGTCGACCTCAATTCACCTATCGTGAATCAATAATTCCCCTTAGAAAAAACAAATTAATTCCCCTTTCTTGACAGATCAATTAACCAATGACATCATTTGTCAGACTTTAAAAATTTTCGCATAGAAACGATTCTCCAGGAATAGATCCAAGTCATTAATGTCTTTGCCTCGGAAACAACGCTTTTGGTCGAACTCCAAAGGATATTAATAGCCAAAGACCATGGAAACAATTCTCCAAGAAACATAGTGATGAATTGTTTTAGCGCGGGAATCAGGTTTCTTATTAATTTGAAATGCATTAGCGCAGAGACGCCAAAAACAAAAGGAATACGCTGAATTACGTTTAGGGATTATTTGGGCGAAACTGTTTTAGACAGGTTATGGAACTATTTCGGCGAAACAGTTAGAGACATTTTAAAAGATGATTTTTGAAGAGATTTTAGAAGAGAATTTAATGGTGAAACTCTGTGGTCGTTATAATACACAAATTTCATTTGAACAGTGTTGTGAGGTCCTCTAACCCAACCCAAAGGGTTCCAATCCTCCTACCCCAACCCCGAAGGAAGCCCCCGGTCCTCAAAGGCCCCCCAAGCTCCCAAAGGGCCATCGGCGCCCCCAAAGGCCCACCCAGACCCCCAAAGGCCATCCCCGGGCCCCCCACAGGCCCATCGGGCTCCCAAAGGACCAACGGGTTCCCAAAGGCCCTCCACCGGTCCCCAAAAGTCCCCCAGGCCCCCAACTGCCCCCCGGACCCCCAAAGGCCCTCCCTGTGCCCCAAAGGCCCTCCCAGTGCCCCAGAGGCCCTCCCCCGGTCCGCAAAGGTCCCCTGGGCTCCCAAAGGGCCAACCGGCCCCCAAAGGGCCAACCGGCCCCCAAGGGTCCCCCGGTCCCCCAAAGGTCCTCCCCCGGTCCCCAAAGGTCCACTGGGCTCCCAAAGGCACTCCCCCGGTCCCCAAATGTACCCCGACCCCCCAAAGCCCACCCAGGGCCCCAAACGGCCTCCCCCGGGCCCCCAACAAGCACACCAAAACTTACACACCCACAAAAACATAAACACACACACAAAAACTTACACACACACACGAAAAATTACACACACACACACGAAAACTAACACACACACGCCAAAACTAACACACACACACACACAAAAACTTACACACACACACACACACAAAAACTAACACATGCACAAGAAAACTTACATTCACACAAAAACTTACATGCACAAAAAAAAATACACACACACACACAAAAAAAAAATACACACACACACACACACACACTAAAAAAAACACACACACGCCAAAAAAAACACACACAAAAAAAATTACACACACACACAAAAAAACAAACACTCACAAACAATAACACAAACAAAAAAAAACATACACACACACACACACACACACACAAAAAACTTACACACACACACACGAAAACTTACACACACACGCCAAAACTTACATACACAAAAACTCACACACACACACACACAAAACTTACACACACACACACGAAAACTTACATACACACGACAAAACATAAACACACAAAAAATTACACACACACACACACACACACACAAACTAATACACACACACACACAAAAAAAACTTACGCACACAAAAACTTACACACACACACACACACACACACAAACTTACACACACACACACAAAACTTACAACCACACACAAAAGCTAAGACACACAAAAACTTACACACACACACACAAAATCTTAGACCCACACTCACAAACATACATGCACACAAAAACTTCCATTCACACAAAAACTTACACCCCCACACAAACTTCCACACACGCACAAAAACTTACACACACACACAAAAACTTACACACACACACACACACTAAAAATCACACACACAATCCAAAAATAACACACTCACACCAAAAATTACACACACACAAAAAAAAACTTACACAAACACACACACACAAACTTACACATGCACAATATAAATTACATTCAAACGAAAAATTACATTAACACAGAAACATACACACACACACACACAAAACTTATACCCACACACACGAAAACACACACACTAAAACTTACACACACACGCCAAAACTTAAACACACACAAAAACATACACACACACACACACACACACAAAATAAATAAACTGAACACAAAAAAACTCAAAAAAAAAAGAACACAAAAATGCACACACACACACACACACACAAAAAATACACACACACACACACGAAAAAATAAAAACAACCGCAACATATTAAAAACAAACTCAAATACACACACACACACACACACACAAACACTTAAACATTAAAGAGAAAAATAACATGAACAAGAAATCTAAAAAGCACACAAAAACTTACACACACACACACACACACACAAAACACACACACACACACAAAAGAAAACTCACACACACACGAACAAACATAAACACACACACAAAATTACACACACACACACACACACAAAAAACTTACACATGAACACAAAAAAAACTCACACAAACACTCACAAAAACATACACACAAAAAAACACACAAAACTTACACAAAAAAACACTAAAACGTAAAAAAAAACGCCAAAAATTACACAAACAAAATCTTAAACCTGCACACTAAAACTTAAACACACACACACGAAAACTTACACACACACACGCCAAAACTAACACACACACACACAAACTTACACATGCACACAAAAACTTACATGCACACAAAAACTTACACACACACACACACACACACACAAACTTACACAAACACACACACACACGAAAACTCACACACACACGCCAAAACTTACACACACACAAAAACTTACACACACACACACACACACATACACAAAAACTTACACATGAACACAAAAAAAACTCACACACACACGCACAAAAACTTACACACACACACAAAAAAAAAACATACACACACACAAAAACGATAACAAACACACACACGCAAAAAAAAACAAACAAAAAAAATTACACACACACACACACACACACACACACAAACTTACACACACACACACAAAAAAAAAACATAAACACACACAAAAAATACCACATGAACACAACAAAAAACACACACACACACACACAAAAAAATAAAAAAACGCAAACACACGAAAGCATACACACACACGCCAAAACTAACACAAACTAAAACTAACACACACACACACGAAAACTTACACACACACACAAAAAACTTACACACACAAAAACTTACACAAAAACACACAAAAAAAAAAACTTACACACACAAAAACTAACACACACACACACAAACTTAGACACACACAAACTTACACACACACACAAAAAACTTACACACACACTCAAAAACTTACATGCACACAAAAAATTACATGCACTCAAAAACTTACACACACGCACAAAAACTTACACACACACACAAAAACTTACACACACACAAAAAAAAACTTAAACACACACAAAAACTTACACACACACACACACACACACAAAAACTTACACATGCATACTAAAACTAACAATCACACACAAACCAACACACAAACACACACACACACATGAAAACATACACACACACGCGACAAAACTTACACATACAAAATCTTAGACACACAAAAACTTACACACACACACACACACAAAAACTTACACCCACACGCAAAAACTTACATGCACACAAAAACTTACATGCACACAAAAACTTACACACTAAAACTTACACACATGCACAAAAAATTACACATACACAAAAACTTACAAACACACACCAAAAATTACTCACACAGACACACACACACACACACACAAAACTTAAACATTCGCAAGAAATCTTGCTTGAACATAAAAACACAAATTCTCATAAAAAATTAAAAACATGCACAAAATCATACACGCAAACACAAATACATACACACACACAAACGAAAACTTACACACACACACACGCCCCAATACACACACACACACAAAAAAATACACACACACATTAAAACTTACACACACACACGCCAAAACTTACACACACACAAAAACTTACACACACACACACACACACACACAAAAACTTACACATGCACACTAAAACTTACATGCACACAAAAGCTTACATTCACACAAAAACTTACACACACACACACACACACACACACACACACACACACAAAACTCACACACACAAACATGAAAACTTAAACACACACGCCAAAACTTACACACACACAAAAACTAACACACACACACACACACAAAAACTTACATGCACACAAAAACTTACACACACACACACAAAACTTACACACACGCACAAAAACTTACACACACACCTAAAAACAAACACACACACAAAAACTTACACACACACACACACACAAAAACTTACACATGCACATGAAAACTTACATGCACACAAAAACTTACACACACACATACACACACACGAAAACTTACACACACACACTTCAAAACTTACACACACAAAAGCTTATACACACAAAAACTTACACACACACGCAAAAACTTACACACACACGCAAAAACTTACATGCACACAAAAACTTACAAGCACACAAAAACTTACACACACACATACAAAACTAACACAAACCCAAAAAAAATTACACACACACAAAAAAACTTACACACATACACGAAAACTTACGCACACACACAAACATATACACATACACACAAAAAACTTACAAATGCACACGAAAAATTACATGCACATAAAAACTTACATACACACAAAAACTTACACACACGCACAAAATCTTACACGCACACACATAAACTTACACACAAACACGAAAACTTACACACAAACACTAAAACTTACACACACACAAACACAAACTTACACACACACACATTAAAACTGACACACACACACGAAAACTTACACACACACTCCAAAACTTACACACACACAAAAACTTACACACACACACACACAAAAAAAAACTAAAATTCACACAAAAACTTACACACACACACACACACAAAAACTTACACAAGCGCACGAAAACTTACATGCACATAAAAACTTACATGCACACAAAAACTAAGACACACTCACAAAAACTAACACGCACACACAAAAAATTACACACACACACACGAACACTTACACACACACACGAAAAATAACACACACACAAACACAAACTAACCCACACACAAGCAAACTTACACACACACACGAAAACTTACACACACACGCCGAAACTTACACACACACAAAAACTTACACACACACACACACACAAAAACTTACAAATGCACACGAAAACTTACAAGCACACAAAAACTTACATGCACACAAAAACTTACACACACACACACACACACACACACACACACAAACACTCACACACACACACACACGAAAAAACTTAAACACACACTCCAAAACTTACACACACACAAAAACTTACACACACACACACACACAAAAACTAACACAATAACACGAAAAATTAAATTCAAACAAAAAATTAAATGTATACAAAAAATTACACACACACACACACACACACACAAAACTCACACACACACACACACGAAAACTTACACACACACGCAAAAACTTACACACACACACACAAACATACACACACACACACAAACACACACACAAAAACTTACACATGAACACAAAAAAAAATAACACAAACACGCAAAAAAAATAACAAACACACACACACACAAAACACACACACACACACATCAAAACATACACACACACAACAAAACTTACACAAACAAAAAATTACACACACACAAACAAACACACAAGCAAAAACTTACACACACACACACACAAGACTTACACACACACACAAACACACAAACTTACAAACACACACAAAAACTTACACCCACACACAAAAGCTTAGACACGCAAAAACTTACATACACACACAAAAACTTACACCCACACTCAAAAACTTACATGCACACAAAAAATAACAAGCACACAAAAACTTAAACACACACACAAAAAAAAAACACACTCACAAAAACTAACACACACACAAAAAAAATAAAACACACACAAACACTTACACACACACACACACACACACAAAAACTTACACATGCACATGAAAACTTACATGCACACAAAAACTTACACACACACACACACACACACAAAAACTTACACACACACACGTCAAAACTTACACACACAAAAGCTTAGACACACAAAAACTTACACACACACACACACACAAAAACTTACACCCACACGCAAAAACTTACACCCACACGCAAAAACTTACATGCACACAAAAACTTACATGTACACAAAAACTTACACACACACTAAAACTTAAACACACTCACAAAAACTTACACACACACACAAAAACTTACACACACACACTAAAACTTACTCACACACACACACACACATACACACACATACACACAAAAAACTTACACATGAACACTAAAACTTAAATTCACATAAAAACTAACATTCACACAAAAACTTACACACACGCACAAAATCTTACACGCACACACAAAAACTTACACACACACACAAAAACTTACACACACACACGAAAACTTACACACACACACCAAAACTTACACACACACACAAAAAAACATACACACACACACATGAACACTTACACACACACACGAAAACTTACACACACACGCAAAAACTTAAACACACACAAAAACTTACACACACACAGAACACACACACACACAAAACTTACACATGCACACGAAAACTTACATGCACACAAAAACTTACATGCACACAAAAACTTACACACACACACACACACACACACAAACACACACACACACAAAAACTATATCAAACAAACAAACTCGCCAAAACATAAAAACACAAAAAAAAATACACACACACACACACACACACACACACACACACACACACACACACACACAAAAACTTACACAATAACACAACAAAAACTAACACACACACACTCACAAAAACTAATAAACAAACACAAACACACACAAAAAATATACACACACACACCAAAACACACACACACACGAAAAAAATTACACACACAAAAAATAACACACACACACACACACACACAAATATACACACACACACAAAAAAAACATACACACACACACAAACACCCAAAATCGTACACAAAAACAAAAAAACAAACACCAACACAAAAAAGCATAGACAAACAAAAACTTACATAAACACAAAAAAACTTACACCAACATGCAAAAACTTACATGCACACAAAAACTTACATGCACACAAAAACTTACACACACACAAAAACTTACACACACACACAAAAACATACACACACACACAAACTCACACACACACACACACACACACACACTTACACATGCACACGAAAAATTACATGCACATAAAAACTTACACACACACACACACACGAAAACTTACACACACACACGTCAATACTTACAAACACACAATCTTACACACACAAAAAATAACACACACACACACAAAAACTTACACCCACACGCAAAAACTTACATGCACACAAAAACTTACATGCACACAAAAACTTACATGCACACAAAAACTTACACACACTCACAAAAACTGACACACACACAAACTCACACTGACACACACACACACGAAAACTTACGCACACACACGAAAACTTACACACACACAAAAACTTACACACTTACCATATCACAGTTACATTGTCTTAATTTTACAAATTTCATTTTGAATTTCTGTCGTGAAATGCAAGAGTTGGAATATTTCAGTAGTGACTTGTTGTGCTTTACCTTCTCACAGTTACATTCTATTGATTTTTCGAAGTTTATTTTGAATTTCTGTCATGAAATGCAAGAGTTGGAAAATTGGGGTCTTAGTCCACCAGCATGAATGGTGGAAATCCACTAACTCAGTATTTGGGTCCCAGTCCACCAGCCTGAACTGTGGAAATTCACTAGCTCAGAATTGGGGTCTTAGTCCACCAGCCTGAATGGTGAAAATCCACTAGCTCAATATTGGGGTCTCAGTCCACCAGTCTGAATGGTGGAAATTCACTGTTTAAGTTAGGTTAGGTTAACTTATCTTGATGGTTCAGGATAAGTTAACCTAACCTTTTCCAGCGAGTATGGGTAGGTTAGGATAGATTAAGTTAGTTTAGGTTAAGTTAGGTTAGGTTAGCCAATGTACGCTTCACTTATGTTTGGTTTTGTTAGGTGAGAGACAGGAAAAATGTTAGGTGTATTTTTATGTTAGTTTTGGTTAGATTAAGTTAGGTTAGGTTAGGTTAGGCTAGGTTAGCCTAAATACGCGCGCGTTGGTAGGCTAACCTAGCCTAACCTAACTTAACCTAACCTAACTGGTGTTAGGTTGCGTGTAAGTTTTTGTGCGTGTGTGTGTGAGTTTTTGTTGTGTTCATGTGTCAGTTTTTGTGTGTGTGTGTGTGTGTGTGTGTGTGTGTGTGTTTTTGTGTGTGTGTGTAAGTTTTGGCGTGTGTGTGTAAGTTTTCGTGTGTGTGTGTGTGTGAGTTTTGTGTGTGTGTGTTTGTTTTTGTTTGTTTGTTTGTTCTTTTTATTTTTTGTGTGATTGTTAGTTTTAGTGTGGTTGTGTTAGTTTTTGTGTTTGTGTGTGTGTGTTAGTTTTTGTGTGTGTGTAAGTTTCGGCGTGTGTGTGTAAGTTTTCGTGTGTGTGTGTGTGAGTTTGTGTGTGTGTGTGTGTGTGTGTGTGTGTGTAAGTTTTTGTGTGCATGTAAGTTTTTGTGTGCATGTAAGTTTTCGTGTGCATGTGTAAGTTTTTGTGTGTGTGTGTGTGTAAGTTTTTGTGTGTGTGTAAGTTTTGGCGTGTGTGTGTAAGTTTTAGTGTGTGTGTGTAAGTTTTATTGTGTGTGTGTAAGTTTTTGTGTGTGTGTGTGTCAGTTTTAGTGTGTGTGTGTAAGTTTTCGTGTGTGTGTGTGTAAGTTTTTGTGTGTGCGTGTAAGATTTTGTGAGTGTGTGTAAGTTTTTGTGTGAATGTAAGTTTTTATGTGCATGTAAGTTTTAGTGTTCATGTTTAAGTTTTTTGTGTGTATGTGTGTGTGTGTGTGTGCGTTTGTTTTCGTGTGTGTGTGTAAGTTTTTGTGTGTGTGTAAGTTTTTGTGCATGTGTGTAAGTTTTTGTGTGTGTGTAAGTTTTTGTGTACATGTAAGTTTTTGTTTGCATGTAAGTTTTTGCGTGTGGGTGTAAGTTTTTGTGTGTAAATTTTTGTGTGTCTAAGCTTTTGTGTGTGTAAGTTTTGACGTGTGTGTGTGTGTGTTTGTGTGTGTGAGTTTTTGTGTGACTTTTAGTTTTCGTATGAATGTGTAAGTTTTTTTCTGTGTGTGTGTGTGTGTGTTTAAGTTTTTGTGTGTGTGTAAGTTTTTTTGTGTGTGTGTAAGTTTTTGTGTGTGTGTGTGTATGTTTTTGTTCGTGTTTGTAAGTTTTTGTGTGCATGTAAGTTTTCGTGTGCATGTAATTTTTTGCGTGTGGGTGTAAGTTTTTGTGTGTGTGTTTTAGGTTTTGTTTTTCTAAGCTTTTTTGTGTGGGTGTTATTTTTTTGTGTGTGTTTGTTTGTTTGTGTGTGTTTGTGTGTGTGTGTAAGTTTTTGTGTGTGTAAGTTTTTTGTGTGTTTTTGTAAGTTTTCTTGTTTATGTGTGTAAGTTTTTGTGTGTGTAAGTTTTGGCGTGTGTGTGTAAGTTTTCGTGTGTGTGCGTGTTTGTAAGTTTTTGTGCGTGTGTGTGTGTGAGTTTTTTGTTGTGTTCATGTGTAAGTTTTTTTGTGTGTGTGTGTGTGTAATTTTGTGTGTGTGTGTGTGTGTGTGTGTGTGTTTGTTTTTGTTTGTTTGTGTGTTTGTGTGTGTGTGTGTGTGTTTTTTTGTTTGGCGTTTTTTGTTTGTGTTTTTTTGTTTTTGATTTTGTTTTTTTTTTTTTTTGTTTGTGTGTGTGTGTTTGTTTTTTTTTTGTCTTGTGTTTTTATGTTTTCGTGTGTTTGTGTGTGTAAGTTTTGTGTGTGTGTGTGTGTGTGTAAGTTTTTGTGTGTGTGTGAGTTTTGTCGTGTGTGTGTAAGTTTTAGCGTGTGTGTGTGTGTGTGTGTGTAATTTTTTTGTTTTTTTTTTTTTTATTTTTTTTTTTAATGTAAGTTTTTTTTTTCATTTTATTTTTATTGTGAATGTTTAATATTTTTAGTGTGTGTTTGTGTGTGTTATTCTGTTTTTTTTTGTGTGTGTGTGTTAGTTTGTGTGTGTGTGTGTAAGTTTTCGTGTGTGTGTGTGTAAGTTTTCGTGTGCATGTGTTAGTTTTTGTGTGTGTAAGTTTTGGCGTGTGTGTGTAAGTTTTCGTGTGTGTGTGTGTAAGTTTTGTGAGTGTGTGTGTGTGTGTAAGTTTTTTTACGTGTGTGAGTTTTTTTTTTGTTCTTGTTTTTTTTTTTTTGTGTGTGGGTTTTTTAGTTTTTGTGCGTTTGTAAGATTTTGCGTGTGTGTGTGAGTTTTAGGGTGTTCGTGTGTGTAAGTTTTTTGTGTGTTTATGTTTGTGTCATTTTTTGTGTGAATGTAAGTTTTTTTGTGAATGTAAGATTTAGAGTGAATGTGTAAGTTTTTTTGAGTGTGTGTGTGTGTGTGTGTAAGTGTTTGTGTGTGTTAGTATTGGAGTGTGTGTGAAAGATTTGGTGTGTGTGTGTGTAAGTTTTGTGTGTGTGTGTGTGTGTGCAAGTTTTATGTGCGTGTGTGTGTGAGTTTTTTTGTGTTCATGTGAAAGTTTTGTGTGTGTGTGTGTGTGTGTGTGTAAGTTTTTGTGTGTGTGTAAGTTTTGGCGTGTGTGTGTGAGTTTTCGTGTGTGTGTGTGTGTGTGTGTTAGTTTTGTGTGTGTGTGTGTGTTTAAGATTTTGTGTGCATGTTAGTTTTTGTGTGCTTGTCAGTTTTCGTGTGCATGTGTAAGTTTTTGTGTGTGTGTGTAAGTTTTTGTGTGTGTGTGTGTAATATTCTTCGTGTGTGTGTGTATTTTTTCGCGTGTGTGTGTATGTTTTCATGTGTGTGTGTGTGTGTAAGTTTGTGTGTGTGTGTTTAAGTTTTTGTGCTTGTTTTTTATTTTTTGTGTTTTATTATTTTTTTTTTTGCTTGTAATTTTTTGTGTGAATGTAAGTTTTTTCGTGTTGTTGTCAGTTTTTGTGTGTGTGTGTGTGTAATTTTTTGTGTGTCTAAGCTTTTGTGTGTGGATGTAAGTTTTGGTGTGTGTGTGTGTAAGTTTTTGTGTGTGTGTGTGTGTGTGTAAGTTTTGTGTGTGTTAGTTTTTTGTGTGTGTGTGTGTATAAGTTTGTGTGTGTGTGTGTGTGTAAGTTTTTGTGTGTGTAAGTTTTTGCGTGTGTGTGTAAGTTTTCTTGTGTGTGTGTGTAAGTTTTGTGTGTGTGTGTGTGTGTAAGTTTTTGTGTATGTAAGTTTTGGCGTGTGTGTGTAAGTTTTCGTGTGTGTGTGTGTAAGTTTTGTGTGTGTGTGTGTGTGTGTGTGTAAGTTTTTGTGTGTGTGTGTGTAAGTTTTTGTGTGTGTGTGTTAGTTTTAGTGTGTGTTTTAGTTTTTGTTTTTGTGTGAGTTTTGTTGAGTGTTTGTGTGTTTTCGTGTGTGTGTGTGTGTGTTTAAGTTTTGTGTGTGTGTGTGTGTATGTTTTTGTGTGGGTGTAAGTTTTTGTCTGCATGTAAGTTCTCGTGTGCATGTGTAAGTTTTTGTGTGTGTGTGTGTGTGTGTAAGTTTTTGTGTGTGTGTGTGTGTAAGTTTTGGGGTGTGTGTGTAAGTTTTGTGTGTGTGTGTGTATGTTTTCGTGTGTGTGTGTAAGTTTTTGTGTGTGTGTGTGTAAGTTTTTGTGTGTGTGTAAGTTTTTGTGTGCATGTATGGGGACCGGGGGAGGGCCTTGGGGGCCCTGGGTGGGGGTTTGGGGGTCCGGGGACCTTTGGGGACCGGGGAAGTGCCTTTGGTAGCCCCGTGGACCTTTGGGGACCGGGGGCGGACCTTGGGGGGTCCGGGGGAGCCTTGGGGGCCAGTTGGCCCTTTGGGAGCCCGGGGGACCTTTGAAGACCAGTGGAGGGCCTTTGGGGCACAGGGAGGGCCTTTGGGGGTCCGGGGGGCAGTTGGGGGCCTGGGGGACATTTGGGGACTAGTGGAGGGCCTTTGGGACCCCGTTGATCCTTTGGGAGCCCGATGGGCCTTTGGGGGGCCCGGGGATGGCCTTTGGGGGTCTGGGTGAGCCTTTGGGGGGCGCCGGTGGCCCTTTGGGAGCTTGGGGGGCCTTTGAGGACCGGGGGCTTCCTTCAGGGTTGGGGTAGGAGGATTGGAACCCTTTGGGTTGGGTTAGAGGACCTCACAACACTGTTCAAATGAAACTTGTGTATTATAACGACCACAGAGTTTCACCATTAAATTCTCTTCTAAAATCTCTTCAAAAATCATCTTTTAAAATGTCTCTAACTGTTTCGCCGAAATAGTTCCATAACCTGTCTAAAACAGTTTCGCCCAAATAATCCCTAAACGTAATTCAGCGTGTTCCTTTTGTTTTTGGCATCTCTGCGCTAATGCATTTCAAATTAATAAGAAACCTGATTCCCGCGCTAAAACAATTCATCGCTAAGATGTTTCTTGGAGAATTGTTTCCATGGCCTTTGGCTATTAATATCCTTTGGAGTTCAACCAAAAGCGTTGTTTCCGAGGCCATGACATTAATGACTTGGATCTATTCCTGGAGAATCGTTTCTATGCGAAAATTTTTAAAGTCTGACAGATGATGTCATTGGTTGATTGATCCGTCAAGAAAGGGGAATTAATTTGTTGTTTCTAAGGGGAATTATTGATTCACGATAGGTGAATTGAGGTCGACAGCACAGGTGTTCCAAGGTCGATGTTGTTGTTGTTGTAAGTGCACGCTCTCAGCGAATGTCAAGGTCGATGTTGTTGTTGTTGACAAATTGGAAAAAGAGGTCATTGACCTCATTAACCACGTGTTCCCCCTAATGACTCTATGCCCATATTAGGACCATTAACCACGTGGTTCTCGTGGGAGTTTTTAAAAAAAGTGTCCGGATCGGGATTCGAAGGGGTAGATCAATAACATTGTTCCCGTTAGAATTCAATGCGCATGTGCAACCTTCGTTCCGGAGTTATTACACATAGAAACATCAAATAAATCGACCTTGGAAAAAGAGGTCATTGACCGATTACGCAATCATTCTGCCTAGGGATTCCATGCCCATATTAGGACCATAAACCACGTGGTTCGTTCTGTGCTGGTACCCCCCATTCTACTGTAAAAATCCTGAAAAAACGTTGTTGGAGAGCGTGTTGGAGTAAAAAACGTTGAAATATATGGAAATATTGGCACAAAATTAAACAGAACTAAAAGCAGTACTTTGATACTAACAGTGATAACTTTAAATTAGCTCAAATTACAAAGCAGTGGGGCAGAGTGTATTTTTGGTAAGATGTGAAAATGTTGTCAAATTCCAAAAAGGAAGAAAAAAGATACAACTACCTACTTTATAAGTAAGTTAAGAGCTGATAATTGTAATAACCAATAAATTATTGATAATTGACGTGCTCTCTAATTAATTTAAGTTCTTTTATCTTAGATAATACAACCGTTTGAAAAAATTAGTTGCAGTGTCAGAAGATAATTCCGAATTCAGGCGTTAGCTTGTTTTGCTTTTGAGTAGTTAAAGGATTCTTAACCCGTCCCCTTATGACGTTTTCGTGTACCTAATTTAAGCTATCATGAAAACAGAGCAAACATTCTTTGATAGTATTTGGTCTTGTCAGTGTACAAAATGTGAAACAGGAATGGTAAATACCTTGGGATACATCACGGTAAATAGGGAACTGGCGATAATTGGGACTTTGGCACTCTTGGCTCTAACAAGAATTCAAACACTTGCATTTTATCCTGTGGCTCGTTTACCAGGCTAAAACAGATTTGGTGGTCACAGAAGTTCTCAAACCGGCTAAAACTTCGAGTCTTCAATAGAAATATTCTTCCAGTTATGATGAATGGAAGCGAATACTGGAAGTTAAATCAGCAGCAATAGAAGAGACTTTAAGCCTTTGAAAACAACTGCCTTCGAAGAATCCTCAACATAAACTGGACACAACACGTCTCAAACCTGACAATACACCGAATTATTCGGCAACCTCTAGTCGTCGACATGATCAGGACCCGAAGATGAAAATACTTGGAACATGTTATACGAATGAAAAACGACTGAACAGCAAAGTCCATCCTCCAGTGGCAACCAACGGGAACGCGGTAAAGGGGAAGACCAAAGAACACACAACGCCGAACATACCAGAGGAACCTTCTCAACGCCAATGCGTCCATACAACCCCATTGGGAAGACGTTATGGCAGCAGCCCATTTGAGGGACGACTGGTAACTCTTCGTTGATGCCCTGGGTGCCTCTGGAGGCAAAGGATGATCTAAGGTTTAAGGTAATTTTATCCAAATGAGGAAGTGACGAGAATCAGGACGTTGGAACTTTTGGCTCTAATAACAATTATGAACTACTAGTGTACATGGGGCTTAAAGAATTTTATCTGATTAATTATTACAAACGAAGTATTCTTGGTTGAATATAACTTCTCCTATCCTAGATCGTATACATTTGGAGAAGCTAAATTGCCCTTTACCTTTGAAAATCTGGACCTGACGAAAACCGGGCCTTTATCACTTTTGGCTCTAGTATGAATTGGAAACTATTAGCGCCTTTACAACTTCGGCACTTTGTCATGAAAGTTATAGGAAATTAAGACTAATAGTGCCACAGAGGGTTTAACGCTACGGATTTAAAGCGGAAAATGTATTACCAAATTTTGGCTTTTTTACAGACAGCTGTAAACGCAGTACAGTTGAGGATTTACATGATAGAATAACTACTCTTGCCAGAGCCAGTTTAACAAGATAAGGAAGAACTCGAAAAGAAGAAAAAACGAGGATATTTACAGACAGTTAAAATGAAAATGCAACGCAACTATTTCTGCCGAAACCTCCACTCGACCGTCCTCAGTGCAAAAAAAAAGAACCTTAAGAAAGCAATCACTAAAATAAATAAAGCCAAACCGTAAAAATCACCACTAAAATAAAAGTAAGAGCCTTTCCAAGCAATAGTGAAAGGGTAACTGAAAAAAATTAAAATAAACAAAGAATGGTAATTCAAGAAACCAAATTAGAGCTCATTTTATTTAATGCTTTTTTTAAAAGCCAATAGCTTAGCAGGTCTGGTATCATCTAGCATTTGGCTATATTGCGAAATTTTATAATGGTAGAAGAGAAAATCTAAATTAATCATTTCATTATGAATGGGGCTGAAATAAGTTTTTCCTGTATCTCTACTAAGGGCTAATTTTTGGTACATATACTTATTGATTTCGACTGCCAAAATATATCTCGGTGAAGTATTTGCATTGCATTTTAATTTCCACTGGCTGTAAATGTCAGTCAAAAACAAGAAATACATACACCAAAAATTAGTCCTTATTTTTTTTATAGTTTCGTTTTTTATATTCAATGCTTAGTTTTCCTCCTTCAGTTTGTCGTTGATGATATTATTATTACTTTGGGCAGACTCACAAAGTTGCCTCCACATTGCCCATTCCCTCCACACCCAAAAAAAGATATAAAAAAAAATAGGATAGCACCAATAGCCTCTTTTCTATTGGTGCTTCCATGGACGCAGTTTTTTGTATATATAGTTTTTTTTATATAATACTTATTTAAATAAATAAATATTATTTTTGTAAATCTCTTTTTCATTTTGTAGAAGAGCCTTGTTTTGTAGTATCAAGGTATCCACTATTGTTTTCCCCTATCCCAAAAACCAAACTCGCTAGCTTCAAATGAGTTTCGGCAGGCACTCGTCCACAACAAACACCCGTCACACTCTTAACACTCGTCCCTTATTAGAAATTAAATTAAAAAAAACAAGTTTTTTGAACTGAAAGTAAGAAATAGCATTAAAACTTAAAACGAACAGAAATTATTTCGCATATGAAAGTGGCTGTCCCCTCCTTAACGCCTCGATCTTTACGCTAAAGTTTTTTATTGTCTTAAAAACTAAAGTTGTGTGACAGAGTCAAACTTTAGCGTAAAGAGCGAGGCGTTGAGGAGGGACAGCCCCTTACATATACGGAATAATTTCTGTTCGTTTTAAGTTTTAATGTCGCTCCTTACTTTCAGTTTAAAAAACTTGTTTTTTTTTATTTAATTTCTGATCGTTTTTTAGTTAATGCAGCTTTTATTTGCATGAAAATTTTACTTTTCTTTTGCTAAATGGATGTCTTTACAAATTAACTTACGTAACTAACTTCTATATTCGTATATTTTTCTTCTGGCAAAAAATACAAAGTTGCAGATTTTTGCAGATATGAGCTTGAAGGTTTTCTGATACGCTGAATCTGACGGTGTGATTTTCATTAAAATTCTTTCACTTGTAGGGGATGTTTCCCCCCTATTTAAGAAATAGAGTAAATTTTCTCATGCTCTTATCCATTGATGAGTAATACTAAACTTAATAAAATTTATATATTTAGAATCAGCATTATAAGCACATTCTTTTGATACATTTATTGACATCAAAATTCCATTTTTAAAAGTTTCGATTACTATTGAGGCGTATCACTTTTTTTTATTGTTTTTTTAATTATGTATATGTTATTACGTATATGAGGGGGTTCTCCCTTAGTCAATACCACGCTCTTTACGTTAAAAGTTAAAAAAATTTTGATTCACAAACCCCTGAATCACAAAGGCCGTTTAATTAGAATAAATAGCTCTTTTGCAAGCACTAAAAAAAACTAGCGTAAAGAGCGAGGTATTGACTTGGGGGAAAACCCCCTCACATACGTTATAATTTCTGTTCGTTTTAAGTTCTAATGTTCCTTCTTACTTTCAGTTGAAAAAAAAACTGTTTTTTTTATTTAATTTCTGATCGTTTTTTAATAATGCTTGGAAATCCAGCACCCCCTTCATAGAAATGTCCCTTACCCCAAAGAAACATCCTCCACGGAAATATTCTCCCGAGTAACCCCCTCCTCCAGCCCCCCCCCTCCAGAAAAAAATCCTTCCTGAAAATGTCTGTATACTTCCCAATAACCAATAAATAATGCTGGCAAGTCCGGCGCCCCCTTCATGGCAATTTCCCTTCCCCCATGAAAACTTCCTTTATGGACAGATCCTCCAACATAACCCCCAACCCACCCTCCCCTCCCACTACCAGAAAAAAACCCTCCTGAAAACTTCTGTATACTTCCCAATAACCAGTACTATATGTTAAGATTGGGTAAAGTTCATAACTTTTAGCCCTCTCCCTGGAGACTTTGGGGGATTAAGTCATCCTAAAAGACATATTTATCAATTTTTTCGACCATGCTGAACAAAATGGCTATCTCAAAATTTTGATCGGGTGACTTTGGGAAAAAAATAAGTCTGGGAGGGGGCTTAGCTGCCCCCCAGTTTGTTCGTCACTTAAAAAGGGCACTAGAACTTTTATTTTATGTTCCAATGAGTCCTACCACTATATTCTAGGACCAGTGGGTCGATACGATCACCCCTGAAAAAAAAAAACAAAAAAAAGAAAGAAAATAAACACGCATCCGTGTTCTTTCTTCTGGCAAAAAATGCAAAATTCCGCATTTTTGTAGATAGGAGCTTAAAACCTCCGCAGTAGGGTTCTCTGATACGCTGAATATGATGGTGTGATTTTCATTAAGGTTCTATAGAATTTAGGGGGTCTTTCCCCTCTTTTTTGAAAATCAGACAAATTCTCTTATGTGCGACACTTTTAAGGGGTAGCACTAAACTTGATTAAAACTATATATTTGAAATGAGCTTTGACATTTGATTCTGTTGATGTATCTATTGGTATCAAAAATCCATTTTCTAGAGTTTCGGTTATATATATATATATATATATATATATATATATATATATATATATATATATATATATATATATATATATATATATATATATATATATATATATGTATATATATATATATATATATATATATATATATATATATATATATATATATATATATATATATATATATATTAATATATATATATATATATATATATATATATATATATATATATATATATATATATATATATATATATATATATATTATATATATATATATATATATATATATATATATATATATATATATATATATATATATATATATATATATATATATATATATATATATATATATATATATATATATATATATATATATATAAGGTACGTTTATTTGGTCGACTTTTCTTTTAAGAGATGCGGAGTAACAATTGTTGATCATCACACAGCCACCGAATCGTTCATGAAACATCACGAAAATGAAACGAGAATCAGAGGCGGCTGTCCGGGAGATTGGGTATGGTTAATACCACCTACCTCAGGCTCTTTATGCCCTGTCTTCCACCAAGAGTTCTTGAATTACACGCTGAAACCAATGTATGACTATCAGGTAAGTTCGGATTTGGGCTTGGTAATTTGAAAGTGAAAAGGGGAATATCGGATTGGGCATTCAAATTTTAATGTGGCGAAGTTTTGCACTCCTGAGTTTTGAGAGTATTTTTGAATGACAAAACAATCAAACAGTCTGGTGTACGAAAATTATGACTCGATCTTACTTTCTGTTAGATAAAATAAAAATTAAAAAATTCTAACTGAAAGTAAGGAGCGACATTAAAAGTTAAAACGAACAGAAATGATTCCGTATATAAAAGAGGCTGTCCCCTCCTCAACGCCTCGCTCTTTGCGCAAAAGTTTTTTTATTGTTTTAATAAATAGAGTTGTGAGAAAGAGTCAAGTTTTATCGTAAAGAGCGAGGCGTTGAGGAGGGGACAGCCCCTTTCATATACGGTCATTTAAAAAGGTCACTAGAATTTTTAATTTCCGTTCGAACGAGCCCTCCCGGGGTATTCTGGGACCACTGGGTCGGTACGATTACCCCTGGGGAAAAGAAAAAATAAATAAACACGCATCTGTGATCTTTCTTCTGGGAAAAAATACGGAATTCCACATTTTTTCACATAGGAGCTTGAACCCTACAGTAGGGTTCTCTAATACGCTGAATCTGATGGTGTGATTTTCATTATGGTTCTATGACTTTTAGGAGGTGTTTCCCCCTATTTTTTTGAAAATCAGGCACATTTTCTCAGGCGCGTAACTTTTGATGGGTAGGAATAAAATTGATGAAATTTATATATTTGAAATCAGAATGAAAATCTAATTCTTTTGATGTATCTCTTGGTATCAAAATCCGTTTTTTTAGGGTTTTGGTTAGGCTACTATTGAGCCGGGTCGCTCTTTACTTTACAGTTCGTTACCACGAACTGTTTGATATGGCTATGGTGATGAAAAAGTTTCGATGTGTATGCCATGTTTTACAGACGAAGGATGATGAGTAGTTAAAATTTGTTCTTTCAACGGTCCATCTGGGGCCGAACAAAACGCACGATGTCCTTGAATGGAAAGAAACAACTATAGAAAGGATTCAAAACAAAGAGGGACTTTATCAGGAAGAGTAAAGAGGGAAAAGCTTAAAAAATTAGGATGAAGGGGGAGCGTGCGCAATTGCGTTGCACTTTGGTGCTTTGTTGTTGCGATCATTTATCAGTAGTTGTAATAGTAATAAATTTAGTGATTAGAGGAGGCTGCTTTATTATCTTAACAACAAACAACTAACTGAGGTGACGAATTAAGGCTTTAGGCTTTCCCAAGTTGTTCCGTCCAAGGAGAGCAACTCCATCTTTAGAGAATACTTTGTGACTCCTTACGTCTGTTTGATAAAGAGGAATTCCAAAAATCTCCTATCCACTAAAACATTTAGGAAATAGATATTTGACAATTTCTGGAAAGTAAAAAGCAAATTTGAGGCTAATTTTTACTAACTAGTAAAAGTAAAATTTATCTAGACTAGTAAAGGTTATCTAAACTTCAAATATAGTACCAAATTATTTTCTTAGCAAAAAGAAAACTTTGTACTTCACGCTAGTACTTAATGGTCTATTTTTTTGTTGGAAGTCATCGACCATAGAAAACACCCTGAAAGTATTCCTGGAAAGGGTAAAAAATATTATTGCAAATACTATGACTATACATACGTATATGTTTGATAAATAAATTATCTGCTCCACCGATTAGTATCTTACAAGGTCCCCATTTTACTGACATATGGTAGGACATTCACAAGAAAAGGCTATTTGGTATAAAACAAACTCTCTTAGGTCTCTTAGGTATCTCTAGGTTGGGTCTCTTAGGTATCTCAGCTCGATTATTTTACAACTATCGAATATAACCCAAAATTGAGAAAAAAAATAATTTGCTTCATTTTCATCAAATTAAATGAAATTTTTTGTTTAAATTATTTTAAGATATATTTAAAGAGGGCCTTTGTAGAAATTTCTTCTGTCGAGAAAACACTTTCTTCACCCCTTAAGACGTAACAGAATAACCTGTTACGCGGCATAGTCTTGCATTCTTTCTACAAAAGAAATCAGTCAGAACTGTTAACACCTGCCATAATTTGTTCTCTAATTAATATCTTCTGTGGGAAAAGAAAAGATCTTTAACAGTTTTCCCTAAGCAAGTCTTAAGGACTTGAACAGGAAGAGGTTTTGAAAGATGAGTTGGTCTTCATTTTAGAAGAGAGGTTTTTGGAAATTCAATTTCAATATTGAATTCTTGGAAATTCAATAGAAGAGACTTTGAAAGCTAATTTTAAAACTGACCTTATGGAAAACTAATCGATAAATCTTATTTTTCTTTTTTTTTGTGTAAAAGTAGGAAAGATTGATATAACAATAACTAAGAGTTTTTTAGCGCTAAAATGAATGACGCTTGGGGAATAGACACCAGCCCAGTTTACGACCGTGAAGATTCTTGAGTTTCCACTCCTTAATCCTTTCCTAATTTTAATACTTGGTTGATTTTGTTGACATAAGTTTCAGTATTGATGATGTTTTTTTCGTAGTTGAAGCTTCTGACCTGCTCCTCATAGTCCACAGAATATTTCAGAATCCAGGAACTTCCACAGAAACTTCCAGGATTTGATTGGATTTACAGCTGTTTTCTTAGTTTCTTTTTCTCATAAATTATGCCCTATTGCCATGTAGTCTCTCACGTCTTTTAAAAAAAGAAGTGGCGATGTAAGCTTGAAAAATCTCATCTTTATACAACCCTGAAAAAGACTTCTGCCAGCTTTGCTTCTCAGATTATCAGTCTTGGCTTTTTCTTCAATCGAACCTAGCCATTGCTTGATGGCAACTTGATTTTAATTCAAAATTCAACGGATTTGGCCTCATTGATCCGTTGATTTTTTAATTAAAATCTAGTTGCCATCAAGCTCTGACTAATTGGAGAAACACCTAACCTAAAAACCTGTCAGGCATAGACTCCGATTTTTCGAGAAGAGGAATTTTTATGTCGTGATTTCTATGTTTCTGCACATTTCTTTTCTATATTTTTAACAGCTTTGTGGCGGAATTGAAATTTGAACGGTATATTGGGAAAATTATCCCATATATCCTATGTTTAGGCGTTTCTTTCATTTTCTATATTTATTTAACAATGGTTTACATATACCAGTGTGCATTTTGTTGCCCAACTGACAGTGATAATTAGGCTTATGTATAACATTTATTAAATAGAGTTTGAGAAACAAAAATTGTTGGTTGACAAGTTATGTGTTTTTCCGTTTTTTAAAGAAGAGCTCTGTTGCTACCCGGCTAAATGTTTTCAGTTTTAATTTAAAATTTTAGTTTTCAGTAAAAAATTTTGCAGTCGTCTGAGGTTTTGCCCAATTAGAAATTGCCTCATTTATCTTTTTTGCCTAAGACATTTAACAACTTAACAAATTTTGCGATATAAGTTCTGCCTGATATTTATACATCCATGTAGTGAATTGAAGCATTTGAATGCTCATCGCCTCACGGTGGCGACTACGTAGAAAAATTATGAAATATAATTTGTGGAAACAACATTTTTGTTGACAGAATATATAGTTAAATAGGTTCGAAACTAAAAACTTGAAGCTATCATGCTGAATGGAGAGCAACACAGTCTTTATCCGTTTTACCATTTTAGCTCTTTTTTATTAAGTTCTTCATCCCATTTTTGACCGGAAGGTGATTTTATAAACATTTAAAAAAAGTGTACTGGGGTCAAATTTTCGACTGGACTTTTTGTACTTTTTGCCTTATTTTCATCAGTACTGTAAGATGTACTGTAGAAACGACTTTTAAGAAAAACAATACAGTAGAACAAGAAGAATAACGAATGCAGAATAAAGTGTCTTAACATGTCGCACTTGAAAGCTAATAATAAAGAATTGCTCATGGAAAAAAAGAAATTGTAATCAAACAGTTCGTGGTAACGAACTGCAAGTAAGGAGCAACCCGGCTCAATACTAACTGAAACTATAAAAAAAACGGAATTTTGATACCAATAGATACGTAAAAAGAATCGGATTTTTGCTGATTTTAAATATATAAGTGTCATCAAGTTTAGTCTTACCCATCAAAAGTTACGACCCTGAGAAAATTTACCTTGTTTTCGAAAAAAGGGGGAAACACCCCCTAAATTCATAGAATCTCAATGAAAATCACAACATCAGATTCAGCCAGAGAACCCTACTGTAGAGGGTTCAAGCTCCTATATGAAAAAATGTGGAATTTTGTATTTTTTGCCAGAAGAAAGATCACGAATGCGTGCTTATTTGTGTTTTCTTTTTTTTTTTCAGGGGTGATTGTATCGACCCAGTGGCCCTAGAATGTCGCGAGAGACCTCATTCGTACGGAAATTAAAATTTCTAGTGCCCTTTTTAAGTAACCACAAAATTGGAGGGCAACTAGGCCCCCTCCCACGCTCATTTTTTTCCCAAAGTCACCGGATCAAAATTTTGAGATAGTTATTTTGTTCATCATAGTCGAAAAATCTAATAACTATGTCTTTGAGGATGACTTAATCCCCCAAAGTCCCCGAGGGCAGGGCTGCAAGTTATGAATTTTGCCCATTCTTTACATATAGTATTGGTTGTTGGGAAGTATACAGACGTTCTGATGGGGGATTTTTTCTGCTAGGGGGTTGGGGGGAGAGGTTCACGTGGGAGGATCTCTCTTTGGAGGAATTTTTCATTGGCAAAGAGAATTTACATGAAGGGGGCGAAGGAGCCACCCGGCTCAATAGTAACCAAAACTCTAAAAAATTTAATTTTGATACCAATAGATACGTCAAAAAATTCGATTTTTATGCTGATTTTAAATATATAAGTTTAATCAATTTAGTCATACCCATCAAAAGTTACAAGCCTGAGAATATTTGCCTTAGTTTCGGAAAACGGAGGAGATACCCCCTAAAAGTCATAGAATCTTAATGAAAATCCCATCATCAGCTTTAGTATATCAAAGAACCTTATTGTAGCGGTTTCAAGCTCCTATCTGCAAAAATGTGAAAATTTTTGTTTTTTGCCAGAAGAAAGATCCCGGATGCGTGTTTACTCCCCCGCCACTTTTTCTCAAAATAGTCAGATCAAAATTTTGAAATAGCCTTTTAGCCAAAAAAGAGTAAAATTAATATGCAAATTTCGTTTTAATTATTCATGCACGGTGGGTCAAATTCAAAACCTGCATTAATTCGAAAACGTTCAGAAATAAAATAAATAAAACAAGTTTTTTTTTAACTGAAAGCAAGGAGGGACATTAAAACTTAAAACAAAAAGAAATTATTCCGTATATGAAAGGGACTGTCCCCTCCCCAACGCCTCGCTCTTTATGCTAAAGTTTGACTCTTTCTCACAACTCTACATTTTAAAAGAATAAAAAAATTTAGCGTAAAAAGCGAAGCGTTGAAGAGGGGACAGCCCCTTTCATATACGGAATAATTTCTGTTCGTTTTAAGTTTTAACGTCACTCCTTACTTTCAGTTAAATTTTTTTATTTTTTTTTATTTAGTTAGCAAAAACTAAGGGACCATAAAGGAAAAGATAGGACAATAGGCCATTAAAATGTAAGCTCTGTGACGCTCTGTAAATCATCTTCTCCAGGTGGTTGGGTAAGAACAGTACAATGGTGCACCAAGTCTCAGAGCAAATATTAATAAGAGATCTGTTTCCCCATAAGGTTACGGTTTCCCCGCAAGAGGTGCTTAAGAAACTTGCTGTATTTGCAATTTTTCACCAAGTTGTCAAAGAAAATGGTGAGCCAAGTAGGGGAACGGATAAAAGAACGTTAAGATTCTAAAGTATTCAGCCAAAAACTAAAGAAACTTAGAAATTAAAGGTGTCTATAAATGAACGAATAATGAAGTCATTGAGATAATAATGAAGAATCGATTTTGTTATTATTGTAGTTAGTTTAGATGGGGAGTGCGTCTTTAAGACTACCTGAGATTTTTTTTTGACAAATTAGATGTGTATGCACCGACAGTGATATTTAATAATTCTTTCTTGTTTCTAATGTGAAAAATGAATGGGACTATTGTCAATCTCAAATAGTTTCAACGTTAGAGTTAACCTGATCCACTTTCAAATTGACTATCTAGCCCAGTAGAAATAGCGTTTGAGGTCAAACAAATTGCAACAAAAATGATTTTTGCACCAAAAATGCAGAAAAATCAGGAAAACAACATACTAAAAGCCCACCAAAATTCACCAATGGGAAAAAGTTTGACAGGGGGAAAAAGAGGGGAAAGAGGGAAAATTCTGAAAAAATGCCAGGACCTCTGATTTTAGCACTTTAAATACCCAGTCCTACGTAGTTCAAGTCTCAGAACTCGAATTCTACATCAGAATTATTATATCAAACCATTGGGGGTATCTGATAGGGTTAGCAGGAGAAACAGGGGGAAATGAGGAAGACTCAGATTTGCTCAATTTCATCGCTATAAAGACTGTTTCTGATATTACTTGAGACGCAGAATCCAAATCTTTCTTCAGAATACTAGTTTTCCCTCATCAGAAAAAACTGGCAGATGGTGAAAAGAAGGGAAATTGAATTTTCTTTCTTTTTTTTTGGCTGCGGGCCCATTTCAACAAGGATTCGATCACAGTATATTAAGAATCATCACGGTTTATAAAATTGGTACAGATTGATTGTGCTTCGGTAAATCACAGACTTAAAACAAATAAAATAATAAAAAACTTAAAACAGGAACTTAGTTGTTAAAATCATCATCAAGGTCAATGCTTTCTGAATTTTGGCAGTCGGTACCATGACACCCGGCATATACTTTTGTGCAGTGAAGTCCGTTTCTTTTGCAACTGCAACGCTTTGTTTCACAACCTGACTTGCAAGCACGTCGTACCATTCTCAGTAGTGCTTCGGGTGCTGGCTTCGAGTCCATCGTTACAGGTACGTACTTGGTTCTGTCTAGCCACCAACCCCAGTTACATGGGTCTAGATCAGCTGAGCAACCCCTCCATTCCATGACCTGTAGGAAAACTCTGAAGAAGTGAAACTTCGCAGCTGACAATGTCCGAGGCAAGCTTTCAGGGCGGACGAACGAGGTTGAAGCCAGTATCGTCACAAACATGGTGTCACGCAAATCCTGAAGGTTGGTATCAGCTTTAGCCTGATAAAAAAGGAGTGTGAGATTTTCGCCTGGACTTATTATCTGATGCTTTTCTGAGTTCTTCCGGCATAAAAACGGCCGCATTTTTTTGGAATTCTTCATTGATCTTAGCCAATAAAAGTGACACTGGCTTTCCTATGCCGTAGAACCTAGAGGTCGTATCGCATCCCAGGAAAGCATGGATGGGCAGTATGACCTCTGCGACTTCCCCAAGCTTGCTTTTTAGTTCTCTTATGTTGTAGAGTTTGGATGTTCCCGGCTTGGTCTCCGCTCAAAAGAAAAGTGGGTAGCTTCCTGGCTGGCAATGGTGAAGAAGCAAGACGAGCAGGTTTGTGTCATTGCCAACAAGTCAGGTTTCTACCTCACAACAACTTGTCACTGCGGCTGTCGCAATCGTGAAATCTGCATCACCTGAAGCATACACGACGCGACATCCTGACGAGCTTAGCACTCTACCAAGCCGGAGAATGAATTTTCCCTTGTTCTTCGGGTTGTTCAGGAAAAAGTCTTTTTTGAGGGTTACCGTTGTTGTCCCAGTAAAGTCGATATCAGGAGATCTTCTGCCTTTCGATCTTTTTAAGTGAGTCTGGTCTTTTGTTGACGGTGAATCTTCGTATCCGTCCAACACAACCGTAGCATTTCCAAAATGAGCTTTGACATAGCTAGCGTAGGCCAGACATATTTGTCCAAAAGTAGCACCGGTTGTCCAAGGCAATTTATGTAGGAGCCATCCTCCATCTACAACATATTTGTAACTCGTTGAAGGATTCACAGAAGAGCCTTCGATCATTTTCCAGAGGGTATTTGAGAGGGAAGCCTTGTCAGCTGTGCGTAGTAGTTGATATGACCCGAAAAGTACAGGAGGAAAAGAGCAAATTTCATAACCAAGAGTATCCAACAGATCCTGACCGTTGGCAGTGGCTACAGCCACTAGTCGCTGGAACAATAACGTTTGGTCAATCTCGACCGGCTCACCATCAAGCTTCGAAGCCGACTTTCCAGCCATAGTTACGACTTCATCTTTCCTTTTGAGTATAAAAGTCTCTATTGGCTTTCCAACCATCCCTTGCAGTATGTACAACCCAACATCGTTTGCTTCGTCGACGTTGACCTCTGGCGAAGCATTCACTCCGGTAATAATATTTATTAGCTCCTGACCCCTGTTCAACGGCTGCAAAGGCTCAAGGAACTTGAGCAACTTCTGCAAATCTTTGCTGTCTCTCAATATCCTGGACCCCGATGTATCAACGTGCTGGTCGCTTGCGTGGTAAACAGATCCGGTTAAGTCTTGCATGATTGCATTCATTTGAGCTCGCACAGGCATAGATAGTGTCCAGATCGACCGCTGGGCTTCATTCATACCTCTCCCTCTAGTGAGACTGCCAGCGGTCTTCAGAGTTTTCATGAAGACTAGTTCTATAACAAAGTCTGCTACCAGTCCTGACCACGAATCTTCGGTTCCGTTAACTGAAAAGTGACCAGTTTGGAACTTCTCGTATAGTTCTGGCTGCGATTCTTTCAAGCCGACAAGGGTTTGTAAATGAAGACGGGCTGATTTAGCATATGCAATTCGACCACATGCCGCGAAATAAGGAAGCATACTAAACAAGCTCTGAAGATACAGGTCGAAATCTCCAGTCCGTTCAGTGCGAGCCAATACCCGAAGGACTGTGTTCATTACAGAATACTTTTGAATCCACATTATCGCAATCTCAGATTCACTAGCTAGCTTCTTCTTTGCCTGCTCCATTTATTCTATAAGTTAAATCAGTACAGCAGACGCAGACTAGTGTTTCATAGAAATATTTTCGGATGTCAGCTCTGTATGGCCACTGGCTGCGCTCACCATTTGGGGTGCGGGCTCACTTCGTAGACCGTCGGCAGTATCTTCGAAAGCACAGGCAAAAAGAAAGATGTGCAGAGCTAAGTCAAGAAAAGAATGTGCCCTCATTACTATAGAAACAGCTTTGCCAGAGATGGTGTGTTTTAAAGCGTTTGATGCGTAGATCCGTTCAAGGAGTTCAACCTAGCATGCTTCTTCCATAAGATGGCCCGTACACCCAAGAAAACTAATTCTTCCATGAAAGGACCCAAGCATCACTACGATCCCTTTCAAGGGGCTACTGAAAGGCGACGATTCAACCATCATTCTCGCTTTCCAATACAGTGGTTGGTCGAAGGTTACGACAGGAATCTGGATCAGTTTCTTTGCCTTCTCTGCAATAAACATACACGTTGTGTTGATGCACTTGAGAACGGTTGGGTTTAAATCAATCATAGGCTGAAAAACTATCGATGACCGCTTCTGGGTTTGTCCAGCATGAGCTGACTGCATTGCACCTTACCAGCCGACTGGAGAACCTCGCAGAGCTAGCTGAGAATTTACCCACATGATCAGATGTCTGCCATTGTCTCTGAATTCTGGAAGTACCAACTCTACGTAAGTGAACTGATTTGTAAAGGCAGTATGCTTCACGTAAGGGTAGATCGGTATACCAGCTTCTTCTATAATTTCTATCAAGTCAAAATCTTTTCCGGGAAACACGCGTAACTCTTCTTTGCCGCCCGGCGACTTAACATCCAGAATAGCCATACCATGTGAAGTACCGTGCCCATCCAGAGTGTTAGCGTTATGATCGTAATTGTCTGCAATGTACTGGAAAAGAGTGCCTCTTGGTATGCTGAGTTCTTGGTCGGGGCTTTCAGCCATTGCCGCACATCTTTCAAATCGGAGGGCTTCTGCATAGCCAACACAAAAGCCTAAGCTGCGCAGTGTGTCGACAACGTCGCGTGAACCGAACCGATGAGGCATAGACTCAGCCAACCCCAGCTGCATTGGTGGAATAATGCTTCGAGGTCTGGTGTTTTGCATTATTGCCTGCCCTATTGCACTGACCACAAGTTTGGTGTTGTTGTAATTGATCAAAATGGACAGGAAAAGCCGTAGGGATGGAACAAGGAACTCGAGATTGTCCTCTGCCGAAACTAAGGTGGGTATTTGGTCATATTCTTCTATGAACGATATCACAGTCTTTATTTCGCTCTCCACTATTCTTGCAAAAGCTTTCACAATCTCGACTTTTTCTTTCTCCGGATTTACATCTTTTGGTAATTGGTAATAATCCCGAAGAATGCTTGCAGCCGTTTCCCTAAGCGTCTCTATACTTTGCTTCCCAGGAACATCAGAAATGATCACCTTGTCACCGAAATAATCAACTAGCACTTTCTTCAGGTAAACGTTGCTGTATGGTTTCAGATCTGTTTCGGCTACAAACTCCTCCATTTTCTTCAAAAGATCGGTCAGTGTAACCTGCACATCGTCCAGACCGACAAAGAAGTTCGCAGCTTTGTTGGACAATTCTTTTCGAACCTCGTAAGAAGGTATGCAATTTTTCCACTTCTTTACTTCAGGTTCACGACTTAATTTCGAATAGTGCTGAGGCAAGTTTTTTCCAGTCCGGAAGTTCACTGAACAAACTGTGTGATATATAGCATCAACTGCGTGTAGATCAGCAGTAGCTGCATTTAACCTTCCCAAAATGCTGGTTGACCATTCGTCTTGTCTTTGTGAACACAGAACTCTAACACTGGCTTGAAATGTGTCTGTTATAGCAGTCTGGGATGGCGAATAGCCTGGATGACGCGGATCAGCAATGACAGGGGTCGCACAAAACAGACAGTTTTTGTCGAATGGGAATAAAGAACTTGCAGAACGTAAGGATCTATCTACTGCTACTTTCTTGATTACTTGCTGAATCACTTTCATTGCAACGTTTAAGACTAGAAATTCTTCTCTGGTTACTGAAGTCTTTTCGGCAGTGAGCATGAACCTTGTCACCGGGGTTAACTTCGGCAGAATCACCTCTTTCTTTACTGGCAGTATTAATTGTGACGGCAACTTTGCTTCTAAGCGTAGAGAGACTGTTATCATCTCCTTCGCTCTGCAGACAGATTGCACATTGTGAAGCCATACTCGTCTGAAATGAAGATACGCAAGATTCAGTAACAGACAACTTGATGAAGAACTTAATTAGAATATTAATATTAATATTAGAATATTATAATTTAATTAGAATATAATATTATAATATTATATAATTAATATAATTAGAATATTTATATAATTAGAATATAATAATAGAATATTAGAATATAATATTAGAATATAACTTAATTAGAATATTAGAATAATATTAGAATAACAGAGAACTTAATTCACTAACAGAGAACTTGATGTAGAAAGAGGACTGAAGCCGCGAATCTCCTTTATTATTATTATTATTATTATTATTATTATTATTTATTGGAAAACCCGTCATACAAAAAAGGAAAAGAAGGAGCAATAAGCAAAAAAAGCAATACACATAAACTTAGGAGTTATACACGTGGTTTTTAGTGACGAACGCTGGAGCTAAGATCTAAATCAGCTCTTAGAACAAATTACACAAAACGAGAAAGAAAAACTCAATTATACACTGCTCTGGAGGTACGCGACATGTTTCTTTTTTTTAGGCTCCTAAATACTGAACAAACATAAATAATATGAACATCATTGCATCAAGCCGCAATTGGTAAAAAAAAAAATAACCTAAATAATTATCAGTGAATTAAAAAAGATATAGCCTACAGTAGATAATCATATCAACTAGTGTAAATATGACAAGAAACGGTAAAACCAATTAAACGAACCAATCCCCGACGCAAGCAAAAAACTGAACACTTTACACGACTGATAAAATGTTGTCAGTACTCCCTTTTTGTGAAATTGTTTAGATGTTTAAGTAGGGAGATACGGAGCAAAGAAATTCACGAGATTTGTCCTCTTCTTGTAGAAAACTGAAATTGAAGCACAAATTGAACGAACATAGTGAACTGTTGTCAGTGAGGTAACTAACACAGTTTCCACGGATTGATCAATTCAAGCATTAGAATTCGGTTCAAGGAGCCGCAAGATGGCGTTGGTAAAAATAGAAATAAAATGTCATGAAACTAAGTATAGTAGTCACTTAAAAGCAAAAGAATTTTCAATGGTAAAACATAAAAAAAAAATGACTAACGTTCTTGAAGATTTATAAGAAAAATGACCAAATACTCAAAAGAAAACTTACCTATTTTGAGCATTCAACGTGTTACATTTTGGGTAATTCAGTCACTGAAGAGACACTAGATATCAGTCCAGAGAACTCATCGCTAGGTGTCATGCCGAATACTAACTTGTTGATGCCAGGCCTATATCCTGATAGCAGGATGGTCGTATCTTAACATCGCAATGACCTGGAAAATCAAAATCTCCCCTTCTCCCCCCTCCTTTCCCCGTCATAAATGTTCAGGGGACAGAGTAATCGAGATTCTGATGCAAGATTTGGCTTCTACGTTAAAAATTACATCGGAAATCATCTTGACTTGGATCAATCCGAACACTTCTGGATTTTGCGAAATTTCCCCTGGTTCCCCCGTTTTTCTCCTGCCACGGATTTTCCCACGGGTGGATTTTGGTAGGTTTTTAGTATGTTATTCTCTGATTTTTCTGCATTTTTGGTGTAAAAATCATTTTTGTTGCAATTTGTTTGAGGTTGGGCCTTTTTTTTAGCTATTTCTACTAATCCGTACTAATCCGGGCTAATCCGTGCTTCATATCAGTGTAGCTCTTCTCGCCTTAATTTTCTAACTTGTCAACTTTCGTGTGAACTGATCGTTTTGTTTGCCCATTATCTAGCTATAGCTTGTTTAAACAATCTATATGCTGCTAAAGTTTCAGAAAGTTCCTTATTCTTGCTAAAATGACAGTGGAGTAATAACATATGAATTTTTTATCGGGAAAGACTCGCACAAGGCAAAGTTTGTGACTTGTCTTACTGTTCCAGTCCATTTGGCTAGGTCTCCTGAGAGATTCCATGATACATTTGTTTGATTATCTTAGGAAATATTTATTTACTGGACCGACTAGCTTAACAAACTGAAAGTAATTTAAATGGGCTGTCAAAAAGACACTTTTGTCTGCAATTTGCTGGCTTAGAACCCAGTGACGTCTAGAAGTAAGAAATCAGGGGGATATTATACACATTGGGTCTTCAGTTGGTTTTTAGAAAAAAGGCATGAAAACTATCCAATTTCGGGCTCAATTGGACATCAGATATATCATGGTACTTTAGAATTTTTCTTATAAGAACTAAAACCTAACAGCACAACAATTGTTTCGACAAAAGTAGGCTTTAGGGGGTACACGGCCAAACCAAAACACAGAATGAATATTTTATAGCTAGTGCCGTAACTAGTGTAGTGGCGTATAGGTCAATAAAGATAGTAAACAAAATAATCTTTAAAGTCAAACTGTGAGCCTTTAGAAGGGGTTCAGTGTTTTTTTGTTTTTTTTTCTGGACTGACTTTATTACCCTGACCCACGACTGGATTTATAGAGTTGAATTTTTGTTATGGCACAACAGGTAGGCTATATTTTTTCCCTAGTGTTTTTTTGTTACTATTGCTGTGAATGATGAATATGGCGAAATCTAAGAACTATTTATAAAAAATCGGACTCGTACAACTTTAAAAGGTAACTGGAAAAAAATATGATTGAGTTGCAGGTATAAAAAATGCATCTGTATAAACAAAAAAAAAAACAATTTCTTACAAATAATTGTGGTTTCGTCATTTAGGATTCTTTTTTTATCTGTTTTCCAGCTTCTGATTAGTCTATAGTTAATTTTAGAAATTTGAAATCAATTATTTCTATCTGCACGTTCAAATTATTTGATCACAGGTGATATATCGTCTTGATGCACGATTTGCAATGCAAAAACAGTTGTTTTTTTTTTCAAGTCAGTAAAATGTCCGTTTTGCCAGACTATTCAGTTCAGTGGCCACACGTATAAGTTATAATTTAGAAGAAGAACTGTTTATTTGATTAAATCAACATAACAAAAAACATATACCCCCAACAGAGAGCAAAGCTCGTAAAATTGGGTATTAATAATAAAAAAAAAAAAAAAAAAAAAAAAAAAAAAAAAAAAAAAAAATTTCCTCATCATAACAAAAGAGAGAAAGAAAAAAAAAACCTGGTTAAAGAAAAAAACAAAAAACATAACAAACATAAAGAAAACAAACGCTGGACAAGTGGGGCATGGAAGGCTATCCCAACATGGGTAACAAATATAAACAAAAAAAAATAATAATAATAATAAAAAAAAAAATTCTATTCCACCATCACAGGTCAATACATAATTTTAATATTTTCTTCATTAGAACTGATATTTGCCTAAATGACTCAATTTGAATTCTATCTTTCAGCCTATATTTATTTGAAATAAATGGTATTTGGTATCTAATTGAAAATCTAGATCTTTCACAATTAACAAAGGGAATTTGATATGTTCCAGAACACCTAAGAGCCGAAGGAGGGGGCAGAATCAACAGAGATTTTTTATAAAAATAACTACTAGGATCATGTATTTTAAAATACCATATTGATATATAAGTTCTCTTATATGTTTCAGATCTAATAAATTCAAGAAAAGAAATAATGTTTCAGTTTCCGATGCATCTCTAAGTTTTGATGGACGATGTAAAAAATTTCCAAGTATTCTCACTGCTTTATTTTGAAGGATCTGTAGGGGTTTTATATGCGTCCAAAAAGTAAAGGGGTTTTATATGCGTCCAAAAAGTAAATATAAGCTCTGTATAAGCTTATATTCAACGATCGGCACACTTTACAACTATCTAAAAGATTTCAAGGGGGTGTTACTACTGGATCAATCTTGTTCCTGGCGATGCTTCCATCCCTTTCATCTCTGTGCAGGTAAGGATGTGAATGCAAGCTTTTGTTCCGCACTCATAATAGTTCTGTAATAAGAGGGATGCCGCAGAGCAGGTCATATTGTGTACACTGGATACCGAAAGATAGGAATAGAGGAATGGATGCCAGTTAGAGTTTTAACTCCTTTTTTTCCATAGCACTAGCTATTTTACACATTCACCAAATACAAAAAAGTACAAAAATAAGTTGTGTTTCGTGCTACCTAGAACGATTGAGGGTAACTATCCCCCTTCCCAGACCCCTTTTCCCCCAAACAGATACAAATTTTGAGATAGCCATTTTGTTCAGCATAGTTGAAAGGTCCAGTAACTATGCCTTTAGAGATAAAATTAATATCCACAGCCCCTGGGGAAAGGGCTGCAAGTTACGAAATTTGACCATTGTTTTTCAACTAAAAGTAAGGAGCAGCTTTAAAACTTAAAACACACAGACATTTTTCCGTATATTGAGGCGGACTGCCCCCTCCACAAAACCTCGCTCTTTACGCTAAAGTTTGACTTCTTGTTCCAACTCTTAAAGAACGATTCTTAAAACAAAGGGGCTGTTTAATTAGAATAAGAAAATTTAAGAAAATTCAAAAGAGAAAAACGGGTTTAATTTAAATCAAGCAATGAACAAAACGTACTAAAAATAAACACAACGAAAAACCACTAATTAATAAAAAAAATCCGAATATTTTAACTTAACATCAGGGAGTCTTTATCAACGTAAAAGAAAAAAAAACAGAGAAAACAAAAATAATTTAAATCATAAAAAAAGACTAAAAAAACAACACAATAAGAAGGAGCGAGAAAAAAAGAAACAGAAGACAAACAAATAAATAAAACTCACATTTTAATAAAAGCTCCTCAGTACTGCTTAACTGTACACACAAAAACAACAAAATCTCTAGATATTTTTCCTCTATAGGATCAGATTGTCAAAAGGGATATGTCTAAAGTAAAATACTATATTTATTTAAAAGGAAATTCACAAAAAAAAACACGTCACCGCCCCTGATTAAATTTACAGGTTAAAACCTTTGAGCTATTTAGATACGGCAAAACAGTTCAACGAAACTCGTGCATTGTAAATTAAATAAAAATTATATTTGCAAGTTTAGCTGCAGTCCGTTGACTCTTGCCAGCCTTGACCTCTTCCCGATTTTCACTTACATGGTTGTTACTTGTTCGAGGACTATTATGTAAATTACTAATATTAGAAAATGTTACTGTGCCACTTAATCAAACTATTATAAATTTAATTAATTCTAAAATCTCCTTCATCTATATTAATACTAATACCCCCATATGTATTATTTGAATTTCAATAATTTCTCTAAAGCTTTGTAAGAGGCCTATAGATGTATCTACAGGGTGGGCGGAAAGTAACTCCCTATTTTGATTAATAAAACAATATACATTATATTTATTTATTCTAAAAAAATTAATCATACAAGGTAGGCATAAATTTTAAGTTATCTCTAAAATTCAATATGTGCCCCAGATCTTTCCACCAGCTGCTGCAAACGTTCAGGAATGGCATCCACTGACTTTCTTAGAAACTCCACTGGGATGGTGGACATGACTCCCTTAATTCGATCTTCCAGTTCTTCGAGTGTCTTTGGTATGGAGCGGTAGACTTTTTCCTTGACCCAACCCAAAAGAAAAAAGTCGTAGGGTGTCAAATCCAGGCTCCTGGATGACCATTTATGTGGACCCCGACGTCCGAACCAACGCCCCGGACAGCGAGGATCCAGCAATTCGCGGACAACAAGAGCAAAGTGGGGTGGGGCGCCATCTTGCATAAATATCAACTCGTCGATGTTTTCCCATGTGCTGACAACTAGCCAGACTCTATCACGCAACATATCAAGGTATCGTTCAGCATTCATGGTGTTGCGCAGAAGAAATGGGCCCACAACCTGATCTGAGGTGATACCACACCACACCGTTACTTTGGGTCGATTTTGCTGTTTTTCAACTGTCATCATAGGATCCTCTCCTGCCCAGTAGTGGAGTTGTGACGGTTGACAAAGCCTCCGACGTGAAACACAGCCTCGTCAGTCCAGAGGATGTTGCGGAAGAGATGGGGCCACTCTTCATGCCAAGCCAGCATGATTTCTCCGAACTCCATGCGAATGTCACAGTCCTCATCCGAGAGTGATTGGCAGTAGTGCGGCTTCCACGTACGCCAGTTCAACTCTTTCTTGAGCACAGTTCGCACTGTGTAGCGGGTGAGTCCACTTTCCCGAGCTGCTTGGCCAGTTGACTTTCCTCGACTATGCTTGAACATTGCTTGGACTGCGTGCACTGTCTCCTGGGTCGTGGATGTCGAAGGGCGTCCACTTCAGGGAACATGTACCAAAGATCCTGTGGTCGTGAGTTTTGCGTGACAGTTTCTGATTGTTTTTGGTTCCACGGGGGCACGTGGTCCATGAATAATCCGCCACCATCGTTGAACTCGTACGACAGATTGCCAAACTTCATATCGTGACTCCAGCTGGGCACGCTCCTGAAGTGTTAACTGCTGAGCCATGTTACAGTTTTATCTGAAATCAAAAACAAAACTCTCAATAAAATTGTACCATTTGAGAGAATTAATCATAAAAATATGACAAAGCAGTAACAAATTATATGCAATTTATAAATAATTTAAAATAGGGAGTTACTTTCCGATTTTGGTCAAATAAAATATAGTGATGCGTAACGTCAATGACTGCTCTGCTACAGCTGATTCAAAATTGCATTCAATTGCAATTGCATTTTTATGTTCCTGCATTCTATTTTCTAAGTTTTGTTGTGTCCTTCCTAAATAAAATTTACCATAAGAACGCGGAATTTTGTATACACCTTTTTATGTTTTTTGGAATCTTATCTTTTACATTATTCAGTAAAGAAACTATTGTTTGTCTGGATTTAAATGCTGTTTTTATATTATGTTTGTTTAATTCTCTTCTTAATATCTGTGATACAATTGATACATACGGTAAATTTGTGTAATTTATTTGTTGATTTGACCCATCATCGTCTAATATTACTGGTTCCGTTAACTTTTTTTTCTTTTTTCAATTATTTGAGAAATCATCTCTTCAGGGTATCCAATACCTATTATAATATCCTTGATGAAAATTAGTTCATTACTTATGTATTCCTTTTCAATTGCAAAAATGTTTGCAATTGAAAAGGGAACATGAAAAACAAAAAATATCAGCTTATAAGCCTAAACATCACCCAGGACCAAGTGTGGTTAATTTAAACAAAAAGAACATAGCCAAAGAAGAAAAGAAGTACTAGAGAAAGGTGTAAAATTTGGACATAATCCTGAAAAATTAGCAATAGAGGGAATAATTTCAAAGGTGGAGACAGGAATTCATAAGTTGTCAAAAGATGTTAATAATGTAGAGAATTTAAGACTGGGGCTTTTGAACATTTTGAAAAAGTATTTGACAATGTGCAAGAAAACCTTAAGAAGAAAGATATACAGATTTTGAAAGATATAAAAACAGATGATTCTCTAATAATAACGAAAGCTGATAAGTGTAATGCTGTATTAATTCTAGAAAAAGATTAATATGATGATAAAATGGAAACAATTCTAAAGGATAGTTCAACATAGAAAAAACTTAATACAGACCCAACTGCATCGTATGTAGCAAAATTCAGAAAGGATTTACAGGACCTTAAGACTAACGGAAATATCAAACCACAGATGTATTATAAGTTCCTTCCGAAAGGATCAGTCTGCCTTCGGGATCAAAGGATCATTTCTTCATTTGATAGGGTATTAAAATTAGTATTACTAGCATACATAAGTAATTAAATAATTTTCATCAAGGATATTTTAATAGGTAATGATTACCCTGAAAAGATGAATTCCCAAATAATTGAAAAAAGAAAATAAATTAATCGAAACAGCAATATTAGGAGATGATATCTCAAATCAACAAATAAATTTCATAACTTTACCGTACGTACCAATTCTATCACAGAAATTAAGAAGATAATTAAACAAACATAATATAAAAACAGCACTTAAATCCAGATAAACAATAGGTTCTTTACTGAATAATGGAAAAGATAGGATTCCAAAAAAAAGACAGAATGCAAAATCCCAGGGCCTTGTGGTAAATTTTATTTAGGAAGGACAAAACGAAATTTAGGAAATAGATTGCAGCTACATAAAATGCTATTGACTGTTCGCTAAAATATAATCAAAAACTAGAAATGTTTGAATCAGCTGTAGCCGAGCATTTATTTGACTTTCCTCATCACAATATACTATTTGACCAAACACATATTGTAGATACATCTACAGGCCTCTTAGAAAGCTTTAGAAAAATTATTGAAATTAAAAAGAATTATCTATAGGGGTATTAGTACTAATAGTGATGAAGGAGATTTTAGAATTAATTCAGTCTATAATAATTTAATTAAGGGGCAGATAATCTTTTTAATAGAGGTAATTTACATTATAGTCCTCGAACAAATGACAACTGTGTAAGCGAAAGTTGGGAAGAGGTCAAGGCTGGTAAGAGTCAACGGACTGCAGCTAAACTTGCCAATCAAAAAATTCGTTGAATTTATAATGGATGAGTTTCGTTCACCTGTTTTGCCATGTCTAAATAGTTCAAAGGTTTTAACCTGCAAATTTAATCAGGGATGGGGACCTGGGGTTTGTTTTTTTGCAAATTTCATTTCCAATAAATATATTATTTTATTTTAGACAGACCCCTTTTGCCAAACTGATTCTATAAAGGAAAAATATCTAGAGATTTTGGTGTTTCTATTCTTTGTACAGTTAAGCAGTATTGAGGAACTTTTATTAAAATGTGAGTTTTATTTATTTATTTGTCTTTTTTCTTTTTTTTCTCTCTTTCTTGTTGTGTTGTTTTTTTGTGTTTCTTTTTTAATTGTTGTTGTTGATTATTAACGTCTCCTCTAGAAGCCAGCTTCTGTTGAGACGATCTTCTTTGTTCCACACTTTTCTATGTTTCTTGACGGGATAATCTGAAACAAACAACTTTTTTTTTCCAATTTAATCTTTTTTAATTATTTAAATTATTTTTGTTTTCTCTCTTTTATTGCGTTGATAAACATAAGATTTGAGCCGTTTTAGCCGAGCAGTTAGCGCTCCGGAGTTGAAATCCTGAGGTCAGGGGATCGAGTCGTGGTGTCGCTGGTTATTTGTTTCGGAACGGGGTCAATGGTGTAACCCTGTAACACTGTGAGCTCAGCCAGAGTAGACCTAGCTCTAAATGGGTGCCTGGAGAAAAACACGGGAAGCGTCGGATGATTTGCCCCCAGCCACGCATTGCACTCCCGGCCGAAGGTATTGAATCAGGAGATCGGTACCTGCGCTGCGCAGATCTTTGGTCAGCATACGAAAAAGTTTTAAAAACAGGAAAAATTTATAAAGGCTCCCGGATGGGGAGTTGAAATGTTCGGAATTTTTGTTAATTAATGTTTTTTTGTTGTGTTTGGTTTTAGTATCTTTCTAGTACATTTTGCTCCTTACTTGATTTAAATTAAGCCCGTTTTTCTCTCTTAAATTTTCTTAAATTCTCATAAATGGAAAAGCAGCGTGGTCTAAGAAATTATCTACTAGAATAAGAAGATTTTTTAAAAGCTAAAAAAAAAACTTTAGAGTAAAAAATGAAGTAATGAGGAGGGGGTAACCCCCCCCCTTGTCTATGGAATAATTTCTGTTTTTTTTAGTTTTTAACGTTGCTCCTTACTTTCAGTTGATAAAAACTTCTTTTTCTAATTTTTATCAAGGATCACATTTTTCCAATCAATTCAAAACATTTTGTTAGCAATAACAAGACTGAATATGAAAACAAGTCACACTATAGCAGAAAAAAAAACTTGAAAAAGCAGATGGTTGGACATTGTTGCCAATTTATACTAACAACTCCTAAAATTGGTTATCAACAATAATAATATAGAGAAAAAATTATGGGAAAAAAACTACAAAAAAATAAACTAAAAAATAGAGAACACTAAAAAATAGAAAAATAAATATAAATCAAACGATAAAACAAATGGAAATCAAATTTTCTTTCTAAAATTTAACATTGCCAAATTGCTGGGTTTTTTAAATACACTTTTTAAGTTGTGGCACATTTTCAGCTTGACGAACGAAATCTGGAAACGAATGACCTTTTCTTTAAACTGAGACAAACCTTTGTGCTCAATAAATTTTGACTGGTACCATTACAATTTTTCATATTTGAAATCGTCATAAAATGGAGTTTATTTTTCCGTATATGCTGTTTCCAAACTTCCGTGTTTTTTTTTTTTTAGTTTTTAATACTATTTGCGCGCGTCACCCTGTACTTGCAGTTCGTCACTACGAACTGTTTGATGTATGCAATGCCTGTTATGTAGTTTTATGTTCTTTGAAGCCCTGATTATCAAGAAATTATCTTTAAAAAAAAAAAAATCTTTTAACATTCATCCCAAACAGACGAAGCTAACAAAAGCTTTAAAATGTTGAACATCTATCCATCCCGATATATGGTAGAGCATTATTAAAGCCAGCAATGTATATTTTTTGTTAGTTTCCTTACTAATTTTGTGGATTTGCTATTATTTTTGAGCTTTTTTCTCATAATAATTTGCGGCTGAATTTCGCTGATTTGGCTCATAATACCAAACAAAGTTAATTTTTAAAAATACAACTTATGCAGAAAGTCTTGGGCCAAATTTGGCTCATTAGCTGCCCCCTTTCCCTACTAATGAACCAAATATGATCCTAAACTATCTGCAAATATTTACATCTTTTAAAAATTGACTTTATTTGGTATTGTAAGACAAATTTGTATGAGAAATCAGCCAAAAAATTATAACAAATCCAAGAAATTAGCTAACTTTTTCTTATTGTATAGGGTAAAAAAAAAATCTGTTGAAATATAAGCACTTGACATTGTATGAAGTCTTTATTTGCTCAGATCAAGTACTTCATTCTGAAATGTTAAACACAAATTTTTCGGAAAGTGGTTGACAACCCTATATAGGCTTGTTCTGAAAGTGAGTGTTTGAGTGAGTAGTTGCAAATATTCTGAATGAAATTACGTCAAACGACAAAAAAAAACGCTCTGGACCAATTCAGCCTATTAAATAAAGCGACTCCTTGTATATATTCTATCTTCTGCTTAAATATGCATATGCTTGCATATTATAAGCTTAATAATGCATAAATACCTGAGCCTATTCTCAGAGTTAGTATGTGTATGAAATGCCACACTTTCATCCTGTTGAAAGTTTTGTAAAATAAAAAGAAGTTTAAGAAAAAAACAAGAAAAAATATGTTTATTTACATTATATGGACATGAGTCTGTTTATTCAAAGTTTAATAATACAGAGAAGGCAAAACCTGTATTCAAAATCCATATATCTAAGAAATGGCATGGTTTCATTCTGTTTGAAACCTGATATCTGTTAAAACTATAAAGAACTTGAAAAGAAGATTAAGAAAAAGTATGATTATTTACCTTTCATGTGTTTATTTACCTTCATAACAGACAAATGGCTAAACCTGTTGTAAAAGTTAGTTCATTTATGAAAAGCCATGTTTCACGCTATCTGAAACCTGGCACCAAATAAAAACTATGCAGAACTTAAAGAGAAAAGTAAGAGAAAGCATGTTTATTTACCTTACATGTACAGATGCCTGTTTATTCAAAGCTTAATAATATACAAATGCCTTAACCAATAGTCAAAATAAGCAGCCTATATTTATGAAAACCCATGCTTCTATTCTAACTGAAAACCGGACAAATATTGACAACTATAAAGAACTAGAAGAGAAAAATAGGGAAAAATCCGTTTATTTGCCAAAATAAATCAGAATAAGTAAAACGGAATTCCAAAATAAATCAGAATTCCGCGCTGCCGCTGGTTCAAATTTGGAACGGATGATACAGTTTCTTAAGCGGGGCTCCCACGGCGTCAATAAAGTTAATAAAGCTGTCCACAAAGCTAATAAACCGTTTTCCTCGCATAACTTTGTTGACTTTACTGCGGCCGGAAAGAAGTTAAATTTTATTTAACTTTTTCAAGGAAGTCCGCTAAATTCAGCCAATAACTGAAGACTTGTGGAAAATTTCGAATCAACCACAAACAAATTAGTTCCTACATATATAATAGTGCATATTTGTTTAAATATTTAGCTTGGTAAAAGAAACACAAAATATTTTTATTTACTATTAAAAGAAAAAATGCTTAAAAAAATGGTTTTCAGGCTCCATGTCTGAGTATTTCAGTTACTTTCTATGAAAAACTGCTGTTAAGTCAAAAAGATGAAATCCTTGTGTGAGCGGGACAAACTTTATGGTTCGTACTTTCATGACAAACTTTATTAACTTTATTGACGCCGTGGGAGCCCCACATTATACCTGCCATGCATGTGCATGCACTTTACAGTGCATTATGGCAATGGTCTAAAGTAGCGATACTAGGAGGTTATATTTCTAAAATGATCGTGATACGTGTCTACCACGTTGGCCACACTGTTTTTTTATTATTATTATTAATATTGAGCTAATAAATTTGCCGATTGTCTGGCTCATATTACCCCGGTTGATTTCATTCATCTTTGACATATTCTTTTTCTGTATCAAGAATGACTAGTAATAAATTTTAGGAGCCTGCCTGGAAAACATTTGATTGGAAGAAAAGGAGTTTGCACCATAATGGCGTTTCAAGGAAATTTCACTTCAAAGAAATTGCAAGGTATGTTTTCAGTCTCGCATGTTCGTGTGGGGTTCCCGGCCTTATCTCCTATTGATACATTATGATTTGAAAGACTGTATTCCTTAGCTTCGTGTAATGTTTCCAACTCATTGGATTATTGTTGTTTTTAGACTCTCTGAAAATCTCTCAGCTTGATTAGAAGTTTCTACATGTGTGCTGTTTTTAAGCTTAAATATAATCATTTAAGCAAAAAAAGGGCTTCTTATGATAAATCAGTTGAATATTTTACATGATCCGAAGCCGTAGATATGGAATGAAATCATTTTTACAATGACATACTACCCAGTGAGAATTATCGCTATCACTGAATCGTAAATATAACCTACAGAATGTATTTTATTTGAACCAAATTCCTTAACTAAAGTTGAAAAGTTGAAAAGGTTGAAAAAGCCAGCCATGTTTAATGATCATGTTAACAAATATGGTTTTAACATTAAAACAAATTTCAAATAATCCCAACCGACCATCCCAAAAATTAAATTCAGAAAAAAATTCCGAAAATGATTGAAAGTAAAGAGCAAAAGTGGACATTAAGGCCACCGATGCTTTCCTTACCTTAGACCTTAGTTCCTCCAGTGCCTCCAGAGGTGCACAGGCGTCAGTTAGTAGCCTCCAATCTTCCTTCAAGTGGGCCGCTGCGTATATGTATCCCACCCTGGGATGTGATTTGTCTGGAGGGCTCTTCTGCCACGTTTCTACGTTCTACATAGCGTGTTCTTTGATCTTCCTCGTGACGGGTGCCTTCCAGTTGCCAGTGGAGGAGGATTAGCAAATCTATGATATGGCATACGAAAGATATGTCCAAGGTATCACCATCTTTTTTGCCTGACAACAGAGTTAATGTATGGTGGGCATGTGCGAGTACGGTCACGACGTTGCTGATATAATCTCTCCAGTTGATCCTTAGGATTCGGTGAAGGCAACTATTTTCAAAGGTGGTAAGAAGTCTCTCCTATTCCACGGCTAACTTTAGGCATTCCATGGAGAAACTCAGAACAGATTCAAACATTGTTCTGGAACAGTCCGAGTTTCAGCTTCTATGAGTATACTGTGGATTTGTTGTTCTCCACCCAAGTGAAGATCAAAGGCAGTTTGAAGTCTTCCTAGTATTATGGTCGAGAAAATCTTCACCGAGATTGAGATAAGATTGATGCCTCTGTAGTTGCTGCATTATCTTGCACTTCCTTTCTAGAAGATTTTGACTATAGTTTCTGTTCTCGATTCTTTAGGGAACCTTTCGGTCCGCCAAAGGAGTGAGAAGACGGATATCCAGATGGACAAGATTTGTCTCAGGTTGGACTTTGAAATACATTTCCGTTGATATACGGTCTTTACCGGGAACCTTTCCATTCTTTAAGTGTTTTAGCTGCTGATAGTATCTAATCGGCTGACGGCTTGTCGTCCCTGATGCTAAGATTTAAGGTAGGTTGGTTTAGTATATCAGGTAGAACTACGGTTGCGGGATGATTTAGAAGAGATTAAAAAAAAACTATCCTGTCGTTCCTATTGTTCTTCCACGTCTGTCACGAGCCTCCCTCCTTCATTGTTTACTAGGCATTCGTGTGAACTTTACTTGCCTACTATCTCTTTGGTAAGGGTTCGTGTGTCTCCGCGGCTTACTGCTTCTTCGGCTTGCCTTGCCTTTTCATTCAATTATTGCCGTCTGTCGGACCTGACACTTTTGTGTACTTTTTTATTAGCTTCGTCCTACTCCAGGCTCTTGGTCGACATTAATTGACCATTTTCCACAGTAGAGTTTGGCTTCAGTTTCTTACAATTTGCTATGAGATCCCGGGTCTTTGTGGATATCCACTTTTGCTTAACCTTTTTTCTAAGCACGAGGGTGTCTTCAGCCATATCCGTGTAGTTTTTGCGAATTGTCTCCCAGGCTTCACCGAAGTCTTCTGGGAGGTCATCGAGGGCTTCGAATTTATGGGACAGTTTTATACAAAAGAAGATTGAAACCTCATCACTTAGCTTGTCTGCAACAAAACTTCTGATTATGTGCTTCTTCTGTTTCCGATTATTTGATTTCAGTTTCAATTTCAGTGTGGTGACTACTGGATCCTGATCTGAACTCACGTCGGCACTTCTGAAATTTGAACTTCTTTTAAGCTCGTCCTCCACCTCCGGTGAACCAGGAAATGGTTGATTTGATTTTTGGTGGTTCTCTGCGGAGATAACCAAGTTTATTTATGGATGTTTTAATGTTGAAAGAGCGTGTTGAGGAGGATAAAGTAGACAAAAGCGAGGGCAACTTAAACCTAGAGGGAATTGCCCCCTCTTATCCCCAATAAGAAAAGCCTCAAAATTCTCCTAAACTGGAGAATACCAATCTCAAAGGTGAATATCCCCTAAAGCATCCAAGTTTCATACAGACCATCTGTACCTACTCCCTATACGCCTAGGAAAAACTGTTAACATACACTTATCGCAAAATACTTACTCTTTAACGTTACGTTAACAAAAGGGTAAAATAGAAATTTTGTGGAATCCACCTAGCAGCCAAGTTGCTTGGAAAAACTGTACGATTTCGGAACATGGTCTCGATTCCGTAACAAGGTTGACAAGTTGATTAAAAGATGTACCAACAGCAATGTTAAGACTTAAACAAACAGAATTTTGTCGGTCTTTTTACGGAGGATCATGTTATTGTTTTATTGATCCTTAAAGACACACGATGGTGTTCAAGCCAAACAAAATATTGGTCTTAATTTAGGGTTTTACAGTTCTCAACTTTTCGATCTGAAAATTGTCAGACAAATACAGTTGCGTTTAGAGCAGCCTTATTTATTTGAAGGAGAGTAGCGATGCTTAGTCTGGCTGGGAGATGAATCCCATTTTGCCGGCCTTTTAGTCACCTTTTTTTAAATTTACGAGGGGTAGGCTACATTTCGTTTTTTATCGCCGGTTTAAGTTCTGCTCGTTAAATGTTATCTTAGCCAAAAGTCATCAAATACCATCAATTTTTGTGGTTTTCGCCTTATTTTTTCGGCCTCTGTAGATCAAAATTTTAAGGACAAAGAAAATATAGTAGTTTTTTTGTACAATCTTGTGGCGAAAATAGGTAGTTTGTTTTTATTTTTATTTTTCTAAAAAGAATTGGTGTCTTAATTTGATCAATTTAATTGGTCAATTGCAGGTAAATTTAAGAGGAAAAAAGACGAAAAATCTAAACCGTTATTACAATACCAGTTAAAATTTACAGCTAACAAATATCCAGCTAATGACGCACTGGCGCCACTGGTTCAGGTTCAATTCAGTCATTTCCTGGCAATACTTCAATTGAGCTTTCTTCTCCTCCAATCTGATTTTTTTTTTTCGAAAGTAAACTTTTTTGTGTATCCTTTTACTATTCAAAATGAGAAAAAGATTTTCAAAGGTAAGGGGAGAGTTGAAATTCCAAAAATTGGATTTTAGGTCAGATTTTTCTAATTTCAAAAGGGGACGGGATTTATCCGGACCTTTTTTTCCATAGGGTAATCCCCATACAATTATGTCCTCTACAAAAGTAAATAAACGACAGTAATATTTCCTTGTATGCTCGAAATCGTTTGATAATAAGAGGGATGCAGTCTTTTCTAGTTTTTTTTCTTCTTTTTTCACTTATCTTTTTCAAATCTTTTTCTGGCAATGAACGGTAAATAGTGAGTGACCCGTCTGAATAGAATCGGAAATTGTGAGCATTAAAATATATATGTATATATTGATGTTAAAATATGATATTAAAATATTGATGTATATGCATACATAAAAGGGATATATTTTTTGCACAGATTAAATAAATAAAAGACAATTTTTTTTTTCAAACTGAAAGTAATGAGCAAAATGAAAAATTAAAACGAAAAAAAATTATTCTGCATGTCAAGAGGGCTGCCCCTTTCTCAACCCTGCTCTTTACAGAAAAGTCTTAAGGATCTTCAACAATATTTCTCATTCAAATTCAACATTCCTTGAGCTAGAGCAGCCTTTCTTGAAGAATTATGAAAAAAAGTCAAATTTTAGTGTAATTAGTTAGGGTTGAGGAAGGAGTAGCCCCTGTCATACACGGAATAATTTCAGTTCGTTCTAAGTTTTCGTGTTGATCCTTACTTTCAGCATCTCCTCGTGGGAAATCCCTCCGCAGAAAATCTAAATATGACTATTATATAACAAATAGTATTTGTTAACAATGAGCAAACGGTCATTTCATTTCAAAAGGCATAGTTATTGAACCTTTCAACCATGCTGGATTAAACAGCTACCTCAAATTTTAGTCGAATGTCTTTGAGGGGAAAGGAATTTTAGAGGTGGTCAAGTTGCCCTTCAATCTTGTTGATCACTTAAACACACTAGAGCCTTTGATTTCCGTTCGAATGATCTCTCTCCCGACTTTTCTCGAACCATTGGTTTGATACAATTACCCCTGTGGAAAAAACAACAACAAATGAAAATGCATCCGTGATCTTTCTTCTTTCAAAAAATAATCTCATGTATGTGTAGATAGCAGCTTGAAACCTCTACAGTAGGTTTCTCTGACATGCAGAATTTGATGCTGTGATATTCATACTTCTTTGGGTGTTTCCTCCTTTTTTTGGAAATCGGGCAAATTTTTCTAAGACTCGTAACTTTTGATGGATAATATTAAATTTAATGAATTTTATGTATTTAGAATCAGAATAAAAATACAAAACTTTTGGTGTTTCAATTGCTGTAAAAATTCTGCTTTTTAGAGTTTCATTTGCTATTGGGCCGAGTCGTTCCTTACTTATAGTTCGTTACCACAAACTGTATGATTGTATGATGGAAGTTTATTAATTTTTGGTATTTCTATATCAAGGTAAATTATTGCTATAAAGTATGCATACAATTTTGCTAATTCCATAGAAGTTGCAGTAAATGAAGCGAATCTCAATCACATAAAAATGTCCTAAAATCCTTGATTTTTCTTCTTGATAAGAAAATGTCCTACAGTGTTTTATGTTTCGGTACTTGTGTATTATAGTAACCACACTGTTGAATCTTGATCTGTTGTAAAACTGGTTCCTCTGTTTGCACTGGGCCACAATATGCCTATGAAATATACCAAAATATGATGAAAATATAATACTTTATTAACAAAATTATGGAAACTAGAACAGAGAATCATGGAAAGCAGGCCACCCAGAACGCATTAATATTGAATACTTAACCTAACTTAACGAATTCTAGGCCTATACATTAAATATTTAGTTAAAATGTACTTGCGCAGTAATTTATCTCACTATGGTTTAGCTAATTATCTCTGAGTGCACACAGAGACCATAACAGACCAAGAACAACAGTGTGGTCGCTGTAATACACAAGTATCTATGTTTCTACTATAAGAAAATCCTATATTGTTCAAAGTTACTTGTAAAGCGCTGCTTTTGTATAATCCTGCATACATGGGGAAATATCATCAGGCAGTTCATTTGCCCGCTAAATTTATAAATATATTTTGACTTGAACAATAATTTCTGTGCGTTTTAAGTTTCAAGTCTGCTCTTTATTTCAGTCAGTTTTTTTTTTTTTTTTTTTTTTTTTTTTTTTTTTTTTTTTTTTGTGTCCAGGGACCTTTGCGCTAACCTGTGGCAGCAACACCTCCAAAACTGCGAGGCTGTGTAAATCCCTTCTCCTAAGTTCTATAACAATTAAAAATCTCTCATTTTTTCTCGATGGTATTCCAACTTTCCTTTTTACAGTCGTTTCTAGAGGAATCGAAAAACGATAATACTAAAGAAAATAAATCATTTAAGCTGCGCATTAAGCATAAATCTTCCTCAAAAGTGCGTTTGTTGATGCTTTTGTATCGTTTTGTTTGGTCATTGTTTATGTGTATTTATCAAACAGTTCGTTGTAATGAACTGTAAGTAAGGAGCGGCACGGCTCAATAGTAACTGAAACTCTAAAAAACAGAATTTTGATATCAATAGATATATCAACTCATTTCAAATATACAACATTTGTCAAGTTTAATATTATTCATCAAAGGCTGAGATTCTGAGAAAATTTGCCTGATTTTCGAAAAGGAGGGAAACACTCCAAAAAACTATGCATCTGGAGGGAACATGACCCACCGCAGCCCCTGGGGAAAGTTCTTTAAGTTATAAAATTTTCCCATTGTTTACGTATAGTATTTGTTATTGGGAAGTTCTCATATATTTTTTGGGTGGGGGGGGGTGAATTTTCTGCAGGGAAGATCTTCCACGAAGAAGTTAGGAAGAAATTTTTGTGGGGTGGGGGGATGAAATTGTCAGGGGAAATTTTACACTGGGGGAATTTTCTAGAATCGCTATACAAAATTCTTTTTATTTGTCTTACTTTCTCTTTGTCCGCTCAATTTTACAAGTGGAGATGTTAAGGATAATTATCCGGGCTAAATTTTCACCTGAATTGAATTGTCTAGAGGATCTTTCTGTGAAGAAGGGAGATTTTCTGTGGAGCTGGAGCCGAGTTTCTTGGTATTATTTAAAAAAAACATCCGAAATTAAATGTAAAAAAAGTTTTTTCAACTGAAAGTAAAGAGCAACATTAAAACTTAAAACGAACAGTAAATATTACATATATGAAGGCGGTTGTCCCCTCCTCCACACCTCACTCTTTACGTTAACGTTCGAATTTTGTCCCAATTAAACGACTCATGAAACACAAGGGGCGTTCAATCAGTACAATAAGAAGGTTTTTCTTATGTAATAAAATTTTAGGGCTAAGAGAGACATGTTGAGGAGGGAGCAAACTCCTTCGTATACGTAATAATTTCAGTCCATTTTAAGTTTTAATGTTGCTCCTTACTTTTGGTTGAAAAAATTCATTTTTTTCCAATTTAATCTAATATGTAGGTCTGCTTGGTCAACGTTTGGTGATGCTATCACTCAATCTTTTAGGATCCTCTCTCCTCTGCCTTTCGCTAACTCGATCTTTCTATTTTCTTTGATTCTATCATTAGAATTTAAAAAAAACTGAAAATAACATACGCAATGTTTTCTCTACTAATATTGTCACAACAAGGAAAAAGGATTTTTCCGCTAAAAGGACACAAAATTATTTTTGTGTATTTTTGCGAACTAACTTGTCTTTTTAATTGAAAATCAATTATACTTCAAAATTATGCCTCCAAACTTTCCAACCACTTCAAAAGGATTTCCAAATAACCAAATATTGGCCTGCGAGAATGAAATCCCTAAAAAGCTGTTATAACATTTCTAAATATCATTTTCAACCCTTTATTCTTCAATGTCTTAAGACAAGCATTGTTAGTAATTTCTGATGGTTCTATCATTGGAATGAAAACAAACAAAAAGCTGAGAAAGGCCATTAGAAGAGTTCTCTATTTGTTATTGAAGAACTTATTTTATGAAGTTACAAACGATACTTGTATAATGTCAAATATGTTGGACCCTTTGAAACCTTTATGTTTCTGAAAAACTTCTCTGTTTACACTTTTTAGTTCGTTCTTTGTTTTCTTTTTCTCAGAGCAGTCAAATTTACCAGCAAATTATTTGGACAAGTTCTTTCAAGAAGAATTAAAGCGACTATTTTGTATGCCACGGAGACAGGGAAATCGGCCACTTTTGCTAGTAAATTGGCTGAGATTTTTTCACATGCATTCCATCCTCAGGTAAGGTTTCACATAAATTACGATTCTATTAATAAACCACATGTGAGGGATGAAATGCCTAATAGAAAGTATTTAATTTGTTATTGTAGGATTTAATTACTTCCAGAAAAAGTAGAGCAGGATTTTTTTTTGGCTGTAAATAAAGATATTTATTGCTTTTAAATGCCTGATGGTGAACATAAGGCGGTAGGGTGGTAAATCCGGCAGCATCAAAGATACTCCTTTCAAGTAGTGTTGGACGATATTTTAATTAATTGATGCATCGATATATCAATATTTTTACTTTCGATATATCGCTATCGCTATTTCGGATCAGTTTTTTGCTATCTCATGGATTTGCCGAAGTTCAGTAACGCAAAGGGTAAATAAATGGTATTTTGTATAGTTTTTTTTCAAAATTCAAGTAATATAAAATCAAACAATAAAAATGAATTTCGATTACGTAAATGAGTATAATAAAAACCAGATTTGGAATTATTCGGGCTCAGAAAAGAGAAAAATAAACTACTGGCTATTCGAAAACAGCAGCATATGTTTTTCCCTGAGAGTCGGTTCCGCCGTTCAGTGATTATCTGACCAGCCTTGGAAAACGCTCTTTTAGAAAGGACACTGGTAGCGGGGACAGACATGAATTTCCTTGCAACATCGTACAGGTGTTTTTGGGACCCCATAGCACGAGACTTCCACCACTTGAGTGGGCAAGTTTCTCTTGGAACTGTTGGTTCCTCGGCTGATGTCGGCTGATAATCGGCTTATTCCGAAGCATGTGCTGCATTGACTATAAAGACTTCGTCGAGTGAACTCCACAAACTGGCTTGATTGTGATATGACTGCATCGCAGGGACTGCGGTAGTACTTGCGTCTTCTGATGGAGATTCAGCAGCCAGCAAAGCCAAATCTATCTCGTTTACAATTTTGCTCTCAACTTGTAGAAGATCGTCAGGTGAAATATACATTTTCTTGAAACGCGGGTCAAGATATGTGGCAATTATAACGGGTGTGACTCGGCCAAAACTTGTAAGCCTACAATACATTCTATTCAGCAAAGCCGTTCGAAGCTCATCAGCCACATCTAAGAACCCACCAAAATTTACCTGAGCAAGGTGGCGTCTCAAAATCTACGACAAAGGCAGAACTTTCGAGATGGAGGATAGCTTTTAGAAGAGAGCTCAATAGCTGCCTCTTCAAAGGGTGTAAGCATCGCAATCACGTTTGAATAACACCCCACTCACTATCAGTGAGTATGAGGTCCACTTTACCGAGAAGCGAGCTTGTTACCGACCCTTTCAATTCTTGTAGACTATACGCAACATAGTGAGAAGCAAATTCCATCTAGTGGTCAAATTAGGTTTTAATTTTTTGGTGCAAACAATGTCAATAGACCTGTCAATAGTTTTTTGGCGCAAATAATGTCGGTAGCTACAAAACTACGTCTGAAAAAGCTAATAATATTTCTAGCCTTTTGGACAAGAGGCAACAATTCAGCAGCATCATTAATAGCATCCCCACATCAAATTTAGTAGAGTATGTGCGAAGCATGAAACATGTGTCCATCCTGTACCTACGTGGCATGCAGCATCCTTTACGGCCCGAACTACATTTGCTCTATTATCACTTACTACAGCAACAAACTTTTCCTTGATCCCCCACTCAGTGGCAATTTTCATAAGGTGAACCTTAATAGCATCAGCAGTATATATATTTTTTCAGACTGAGAAAATTCACCCTGTCTGATCGGCTAGTTTATCTTTAATAACATTCAAACTCCGAATTCTTCATTATAACATCATTTGTTGTGAACTTTTCATTCTCAGTTTGTAATATTTCACACGTATCTGACTCGAGAACCGAAAGTGAATCCTTGCGAAAAAAGAAAGGCTAGTGTAAGATGTAAGACAAGGATAAATCAAATCAATTATAGATGGAAGAGTTCAAACCTGCAAAGAATCTCGAAGATGTATGCTGAAAATGTGCAGAATTTTCATGTGGTGGATTTTCCGCGGGGAGTATAGGGGGGTTAAAGACCCCTAAAAATATCGGTTTTGATAATATGATTCGATATTCGATATCGATATTTGGTGCGATATAACGATATATCAATATCGATATCAAATATCACCCAAACACTACTTTCAAGTACAATAACACGCTATAAAGAAAAAACAGATTGGCTGAGATTTTTTCAAGTGCACTTTATCATCAAGAAAGGTTTCAAATAAATTATGCCTGTGTTAATGAACAGCATATGAGGGATAGAATATGTAATAGTAATAATTGACTTTATCAATTTAGTAACTGATTCAATCAATAAATCAATCATTTATTACGCACAACTACAAGAGAATAAGTAGTACAAGTGGATTATAAGTATAATAATAAAAAACAAAAACAAAAAAGAACTCAACAAAAACTAGAAATTAAATTAAACTAAAAAAATAACTGTAAAAGACCGTGGTCAGGGCCAATATTACAAAATGCATCTGCAGAAAGCTTTTTGTGTAGGTCACCGAGCTTTTGAGTTACATCCGTAACATAGAAAGTTTTAACTAGATACCGTTTTCTAGTCCATGGCGGAAGAGAAAGAAGAAATTTGCAAAATTTGAAAAATGTAACTTTAATCTTTTTTAAATCCTTTAGCTTAAGAACAGAATGAACACCCGAAAAATAAAGCACAGAATGATCAGAAAAAGTCTAAAATAATCGCACAAGAACTCTTCCGTTATATTTTCCACGGTTTGCTACAATTTTTGAATAACTGAACTGCATTTTTCTTACTGAGTCAGCAACAATCTGTTTACGAAAGAGAGCTAGAGAATTAGAAACAGTAATACCAAGCAACCGAAACGAAGAGACAGAAAGTACCGAAAATTCATTACATACCAGAGGAGTAGACGATGAAAGATTGCAATATAAGAATTCACACTTTTCAAGGTTCAGGGATAGACCAATTTTTAGGAAAGACTGAGAAACTAAAGAAACATCACAGAAAGAGCAGATTTAGTACGACTAATCAACAGAATTTCATCAGCAAAGCCAATGTAAGGAATATCAGTAGAACCAGAAAAAAGGTGCCTGAGATCTTTTCCAGAACCGTAGAAATGCAAATTTTGAAAAGGGTTGGTGATAAAACACCTCCCTGCCTAACACCACGAAGCACTTTAATAGTTGTTTCTGGAGAAGGTCTCAGGCGGAGGTAAGAATTAGAATACCAAAACCGTAAAAGGTAAATAACCGAAAAATTAACACCAGAAAAAGCCAAAGAAAAGAAAAGCTGGTTATGAACAACAGAATCGAAAGTCTTTGAAAGATCAAGTGTACAGAGATATACGCCTTTACCCTTAGAAGAATTAGAAAGTAGAATAGAAGAAAGGACACGATGAGCATGTTGGCACCCCACACCAGATCTGAAACCAAGTTGATTTTCACCAAAGAAAGAAGTATTTTGAGTTAGATTAGGTCAACGAATATACTCAAAGACCGTGCTAATATTACAAGAAATAGTAACTGGACGATAAGAAGAGCAACGTGTTGGTGGTTTACCTCTTTTTAAAACTGAAGTCACGCTGCCACACAAAAACCTTTCCGGGACGACAGAAAATGCCAAGCAAAATTTGAAACAGAAGCGCAAGATGTGACACAAGTTCAGCACATTGGGGAGTTAGATGCATTTTAGAGATACCATCAGCATCAATAGATTTCGACTTAAGATGATTCAAAGCATTCAAAACTTCACAACGCGATATAGGCAGAACAAAGCGCTGACTTAGAAATCTTGGGGCAATTTTAACAAACGCTTCACCAAAGTTTCTATGAACAGAATAATTCAAAACGGAGAAAATCTTTGAATAATATGCATGCCAAGAACTTGGTGGAATAGCATTACTACTTATATCAGAATCGTCTGTTTTACTTGAATTAATTACTTTCCTCCAATCTTTAGGCGAAGATGGAAAATCAAGACTTCGATATCGGACATTTTAGATACTTCTTAAATTCTAGTTTAGTTTTCTGTTTAATAAGAAAAACATTACCCTAGGCCGACCACAATCTGTCCAAACTTTTAGCCAAAATTTAGCTTTATTTTTACAGGCTTTAAGGTTAGGGTCAAGTGACCAGAGAGGCTTCTGAGTATTCTTTCGGATTCGCTTTACTGGGACAGAAATTTTTCAGCTTCTTTCATAGCAGAGAGGATAGAATGATAATATCGGTCTATTTCATATTTAGCATAAATAAAATTCTGGCTACACTTCAGAAGCTGATACGGAACATAAATCGTAGTTAAAAGTGAAGCCAATATTATGAGATAGACAGAAAAATTCGCATCATTCCAATCAGGCTTAAAAAACCATTTAGAACGTACACAACGACTCTTAGACATACTCCCAGAACAAACAACAGACTTTGATAAACAAAAAGACAGCGGAAGGTGATCAAGATCATTCTCGTCAAAATGAACCGTAACTGGCGAGCAGACAAGAGATGCAGAACAAATAACGTGATCAATGTCTGATTTACTACCTGAATGGTGAATATACGTATAATCATGGGACTTCCGAACAATTTTATAAGCCGGGAGAGAATCAAAAAGCTGACCATTCCTTACATTATCCGAAACCAAATCAGTACTAAAATCACCAGCAATAACAAAATACAACCCATGATCCGATATCTTTTGAATTAAAGTTTTAAGTCCATTTCAAGCACAAGAGAACTTCTGATGTGAACAAATGGAACGATCATTATATGGCAGATACACATTAATTAATACAATATTACCAAGACGCACCGCAAGAAAAGTGTCATCTGATTGGAGAAGCACAGGACTCGTACCAGAAATATTTGTCTTAAAAACACAAGCTAAGCCGCCAGAAGGGCGGCCACGCGTAATTTTACCTGGACGCACAAAAACAACGTGATCACTGCTTCGTCTCAGAAAATTTTCGCTAAAGGCGGTCAGTAAATGTTCTTGGAGACAAACAACGATTTGCTTCCATATAGAATATATTAGAACATTCTTGTTCCCAATAAATAATCAAATCCATTAGTTTTAAACGCAGCAAATATGCCTGGTGGCACATTACAGTTCCATACATATGGCGATAGCAAAATCTCTTCTTTCAATAAAAATTAAACGACTATTCTATATCCAAAAGAAACTTGAAAATCGGCCACCTTTGCTAGTAAATTGGCTGAGATTTCTTAACATGCTTTTCAGCCTCAGGTAAGGTTTCATATAAATTACGATTCAAGGATGAATATACCACATGTGAATAAGGTACTGTGCTAAAATCCAGGACGCGTGCGAGAAGTGATAATGCTAACATGAGATAAAAATCTGTTAGTCTGCAAAGATAAGTGATTGAATGAACATGGATGCTAAAATTAAAGTTTAAATAGAATGACTCATGATATTTTCCAATATATGTGTGCTTTATTGAAAAACCCGAAACGGACCAAAAAAAAAGACGGCACGTTGTCTTTGGATCGGAAAATTCCGTAAGTAGCCTGCGGAAAATAAAACACTAATTTATAATTCTATAAATAGTTTTACTATACAATTATGATTATTTTTCCCTATAATGCACAATTGCTACAATAACTATGACACCAGAGCACATAAGTATAATACTCCGGAAACTTGAACATGATCAGTTTTCACTAATGTACTAGTTTTTTTTTTAATTCTACTGACATTGCGATATTCCACATGTCAGTTTATTTAAGCTAGTTTTGTACACATATCTTACGTAACGTGCGAAGAAATCGCTTTTGTTCGCTTTAAGTTTCAACATCGCTCTAAACTTCCGTAAGAAAAAGCTTTGTTTTTGTTGTTTTTTTTAGATTAATTTTTGCTTGAATTTTCTTATACATACACAATAAAGTTTACCAAAGTTGTCCCGTATAATTTTGTCAATAGGACTAAGCAAGTTAATATTTTTTTTTTGTTAAAACACGACATTAAATATGGGTTTTACATCCCATCTTCCTTCAACTTTTCCACAAGATATGTATGACTTTGTCACACAGCTAGGAGTCAGGTTATTTTATCACCCGTATTTTTGAGAGTTCCTGCATAAGAAAGAAAATTATTTTCATGAATAAAAAATATTTGTTTTCATCAGGCGCATTTTTTTTTCTACAAGACGCATTTTAGTTTTCCCTTAATGAGGTAACTGGGAGGGGGTATACAGGAGGGGGCATTTTAAATATCCATTCAATAATTTTTGACCATGGAGATGATAATGGTTCCCTTATTATGCATTCCAGCCTTCACACTCCAGAAGGTGCCATATGGACTTTACGACGGAGCTGTTAAGACAAACTAATAAGAAGTGCGGAAAGAGAGGGAATAGCTACTGAATGAATAATACATCGCTCTGCGATCTTATGGTAACCTGCTAGCATTGGCAGAAAATGAATTAGGAATAACTAATGAGATGTATGATAACGCTACAAAAAAGCGATTTTCCTACTTTTTCAGTCTAAGGGGCTCAAACATTCAGTAGAGGGATTTTAGACCATGGCAAATTGATTGACTATCTTGGAATTTGCATTTCCATGCATTTTGACATTCATTGGGTAGAAATGGATGTTTTGTGGCAAAGTGGTAGAAAACATCACTTTCCTACTGCGCGATCTCTTTTGCAAGATATGGAGTTCATTATGAACATGAGAAACTGATTACCTGTGTGAACTTACCTTTCTTGGCATTTTGACCCTCTTTGCGCAAAAAAAACTATGGTCTTATGGCCGTTTACCCTCTTTGTTCTGTGGCACAAAATACCAGAAACAGAATTTTGCTGTGGTTTGTCAAAACTCCCTGTTTAGGATTTCAGAACATGAAACATTGATTGGCTGTCTTAAAATCTCCATTCTCTGGCATTTTGATCCTCTTTGGACAAAAACTGATGTTTGGTGGTACAAAATGGTAGAAAACGCCACTTTGCTGAGGCACGATCTCTTTTGTTACTAAAAACAGGCACTAGATCTGGAGATTTCCTTTTAAATGAGCGCTTTTCCCAACAGTTTACAGTGACTGGTTTGACGCGATCGCCCCTAGGAAAAAGAGGAAGTCAAAGGAAAAAGAAAAATATTTGTGGTTCCCATGCAAAAAAAAAAAACGATTTTCCTTGTCATTCAAGATGACGGCCTTCAATTTTTCTTTACATGATCTTCGACCCTGGTGATTCCAATAATACACTTTTTATTTTGACCTGACTCCATTTTCAAGGAGTTTCAGACTCTTTGTCGAAATTCCCATAAAGATGTTTCCGCAATAGTTTTTAGTATTAAGATTATTCGAAATAATAATTACCATACCGAAAACAGCTAAAAAAAATTCTGAACAGAAATCTTTTTTCATAATGAATTTTTGAACTTCTGGTTACTATGGATTGTGGTTTTTTCTTTACTAGGTTGCAGTGATATCTGCAACCATGGTAATATCTACATTATTTTTTAATGAACGACCTTCATTACAAGCTTCTGGGTGTTAATGTCTAAAAACAAGGAGTAAAACAAACTATCAGGTCCGTGTTTTCTTTCCTGAACTACGCCTACGCTCAACTGACCTTTTCATGTCTGGAAGTATTTATCAATAAGTATTGTACTTTACAATACCAATATGTAGAAGTGCCTCTTTTTGTAAATAGAGTTCTATTTATTATTGACAAAGTTCGCTCAGGTACTAAATATAGATCAGTATGTAGAATAACCAGTATTGTAACTGGTTTAGTGTATATTTATATCAATATATATGCACTGTATACATAAATACATACATATTGATATATAGTGTAAATATCAATATATATAACTTAATATCAATATGTAGGACTGCCTCATTTTGTAAACAGATTTGTAATTATTCTTGTCCGTTGCTCAGGTTCTAAATATAGCTCAGTATGTAGGATAACCAGAATTGTAAGTTGTAACTGAGTATTGTAATGTAATTGAGGTTCACAATACGCTAAAGTTTGAATTTTGTCCCAATTCTTTAAGAACCGCTCCTGAAACACAAGGGTCGTTTAATTAGAACAATAGGAAGCTTTTTTGAAAGTACTAAAAAACGTTAGCGTTTAAGAGCGAGGTGTTGAGGAGGGGCCAATCCCCTTCATTCACGTCATAATTTCTTTTCGTTTTAAGTTTTAATGTTACTCCTTACTTTCAGTTGAAAAAACTTGTTTTTTTTTATTTAATCAATATATAAAACTACACATCAATACGTAGAACTGTCTCTTTTCAAACAGTTCGTGATAACGAACTGTAAGTAAGGAGCGACCCGGCTCAATGGTAACCGAAACTGTAGAAAACGGAATTTTGATACCAATAGATACATCAAAAGAATCAAATTTTAATGCTAATTTCGAATATATAAGTTTCATCAAGTTTAGTCCTACTAATGAAAAGTTACCTGAGAAAATTAGGCTGATTTTCGAAAAAAGGGGAAAAGAACCTCTAGAAAATAGAGGGCTTATATGAAAGTCACACCATAAGATTCAGCGCATCAGAAAACCCCGCAGCAGAAGTTTAAAGCTCCCATCAGTAAACATGTGGAGTTTTGTATTTTTTGGCGCAAGAAAGATCAGGTATGTGCATTTATTTGTTTGTTTTTTTTTTTTTTTTTTTTTTTCAGGGGTGATCGTATCGACCCAGTGGTCCTAGAATATCGTGGGAGGGCTCGTTGGAACGGAAATTAAAAGTTTCTAGTGCCCTTTTTAAGTGACCAAAAAAAATATAGGGCAACTAGGCCCCCTCCCACGCTCATTTTTTCCCCAAAGTCACCCGATCAAAATTTTGAGATAGCCATTTTGTTCAACATGGTCGAAAATATGATAGCTATGTCTTTTAGAATGACTTATTTCCCAAAAGTCCCCGGGGGGAGGGCTGAAAGTTATGAACTTTGCCCAATATTAACATACAGTATTGCTTATTGGCAAGTATTAAATAAAAAAAAAACTAGTTTTTTAAACTGAAAGTAAGGAGCGACATTAAAACTTAAAACGAACAGAAATTATTCCGTATATGAAAGGGGCTGTCCCCTTCTCAACGCCTCGCTCTTTACACTAAAGTTTTTTATTGTTTTAAAAAATAAAGTTGTAAGACAGAGTCAAACTTTAGCGTAAAGAGCGAGGCGTTGAGGAGGGACAGCCCCTTTCATATACGGAATAATTTCTGTTCGTTTTAAGTTTTAATGTCGCTCCTTACTTTCAGTTTAAAAAACTTGTTTTTTTTTATTTAATTTCTGATCGTTTTTTAGTTAATGCAGCTTTTATTTGCATAAAAATTTTACTTTTCTTTTGCTAAATGGATGTCTTTACAAATTAACTTACGTAGCTAGCTTCTATATTCGTATATTTTTCTTCTGGCTAAAAATACAAAGTTGCAGTTTTTTGCAGATACGAGCTTGAAACCATTGTAATAGGGTTTTCTGATACGCTGAATCTGACAGTGTGATTTTCATTAAAATTCTTTCACTTGTAGGGGATGTTTCCCCCCTCCTTAAAAAATCGAGTAAATTTTATCAGGCTCATAACCTTTGATGAGTAATACTAAACTTAATAAAATTTATATATTTAGAATCAGCATTATAAACACCCTCTTTTGATACATTTATTGACATCAAAATTCCGTTTTTAAAAGTTTCGATTACTATTGAGCCGTATCGCTTGTTTTTTTATTGTTTTTTTTTATTACGTATACGTTATTACGTATATGAGGGGGTTGTCCCCTTATTCAATACCACGCTCTCTACGTTAAAAGTTAAAAAAAAATTTTATTCACAAACCTCAGAATCACAAAGGCCGTTTAATTAGAATAGATAGCTCTTTTGAAAGCACGAAAAAAACTGTAGCGTAAAGAGGGAGATATTGACTTGGGGGAGAACCCCCTCATCTACGTTATAATTTCTGTTCGTTTTATGTTCTAATATTCCTTCTTACATTTCAGTTGAAATGTAATTATTCCGTATATGAAAGAGGCTGTCCCCGCCTCAATGCCTCGCTCTTTACGCTAAATTTTTTTATTTTTTTAAAAAATAAAGTTTTGATACAGAGTCAAACTTTAGCGTAAAGAGCGAGGCGTTGAGGAGGGGACAGCCCCAAACCCCTGAATCACAAAGGCTGTTTAATTAGAATAGATAGCTCTTTTGACAGCACTAAAAAAAACTGTAGCGTAAAGAGCGAGATATTGACTTGGGGGAGAACCCCCTCAAATACATTATAATTTCTGTTCGTTTTAAGTTCTAATATTCCTTCTTACATTTCAGTTGAAATGTAATTATTCCGTATATGAAAGGGGATGTTCCCTCCTCAACGCCTCGCTCGTTACGCTAAAGTTTTTTATTGTTGTAAAAAATAAAGTTGTGAGACAGAGTTAAACTTTAGCTTAATGAGCGTGGCGTTGAGGAGCGGACATCCCCTTTCATATACGGAATAATTTCTGTTCGTTTTAAGTTTTAATGTCGCTCCTTACTTTCAGTTTAAAAAAATTGTTCTTTTTATTTAATTTCTGATCGTTTTTTAGTTAATGCAGCTTTTATTTGCATAAAAATTTTACTTTTCTTTTGCTAAATGGATGTCTTTACAAATTAACTTACGTAACTAACTTCTATATTCGTATATTTTTCTTCTGGCAAAAAATACAAAATTGCAGGTTTTTGCAACTGTGAGCTTGAAACCTATGTAAAAGGGTTTTTTAATATGCTGAATCTGACGTTGTGATTTTTATTAAAAGTCTTTCACTTGTAGGGGATGTTTCCCCCCCTCTTTCAAAAAACGTGTAAATTTTCTCAGGCTCGTTGCCTTTGATGAGTAATACTTAACTTAATAAAATTTCTATATTTAGAATCAGCATTATAAACACATTCTTTTGATAAATTTATTGACATCAAAATTCCGTTTTTAAAAGTTTCGATTACTATTGAGCCGTATCGCTTATTTTTTTATTGTTTTTTTTTATTACGTATATGTTATTACGTATATGAGGGGGTTCTCCCCTTAGTCAATACCACACTGTTTACGTTAAAAGTTAAAAAAATTTTGATTCACAAACCCTTGAATCACAAAGGCCGTTTAATTAGAATAGATAGCTCTTTTGAAAGCACTAAAAAAAAACTGTAGCGTAAAGAGTGAGTTATTGACTTGGGGGAGAATCCCCTCACATACGTTATAATTTCTGTTCGTTTTAAGTTCTAATATTTCTTCTTACATTTCAATTGAAAAAACTTGTTTTTTTATTTAATTTCTGATCGTTTTTTAAATAATGCTTGGAAATCCGGTGCCCCCTTCATAGAAATGTCCCTTACCCCAAAGAAACATCCTCCATGGAAATATTCTCCGGAGTAACCCCCTCCTCTAGCCCCCCCCTCCAGAAAAAATCCTTCCTGAAAATGGTTGTATACTTCCCAATAACCAATAAATAATGCTGGCAAGTCCGACGCCCCCTTCATGGCAATTTCCCTTCCCCGATGAAAACTTCCTTCATGAACAGATCCTCCAACATAACCACCGACCCACCCATCCCCCCCCCAACCAGAAAAAAAACCTCCTGAAAACTTCTGTATACTTCCCAATAACCAATACTATATGTTAACATTGGGTAAAGTTCATAACTTTTAGCCCTCCCTCTAGGAACTTCGGGGGATTAAGTCATCCTAAAAGACATATTTATCATATTTTCGACCATGCTGAACAAAATGACAATCTCAAAATTTTGATCGGGTGACTTTGATGTAAAAATAAGCGTTGGAGGGGGCCCAGTTATCCTCAATTTTTTTTTGTCACTTAAAAAGGGAACAAGAACTTTTAATTTCCGTTCCAGTGAGCCCTCCCACGATATTCTAGGACCACTGGGTCGATACGATCACCCCTGGGGAAAAAAACACGCATCCGTGATCTTTCTTCTGGCAAAAAATGTAAAATTCCACATTTTTGTAGATAGGAGCTTGAAACCTCTACAGTAGGGTTCTCTGATACTCTGAATATGATGGTGTGATTTTCATTAAGGTTCTATATCTTTTAGGGGGTCTTTCCCCGTTTTTTTGAAAATCAGCCAAATTTTCTCAGGCGCGTAACTTTTGATGGGTAGCACTAAACTTGATGAAAGTTATATATTTGAAATTAGCATTGAAATCTGATTCTTTTATTATATCTATTGGTATCAAAACCCGTTTTCTAGAGTTTCAGTTACCATTGAGCCGGGTCGCTCCTTACTTACAGTTCGTTACCACGAACTGTTTGATACAGACGTTTTCAGAGGGGATTTTTTCTGGTAGGGGGGGGGGGAGTAGGTCAGGGGTTATATGGGAGGATCTTTTCATGAAAGAAGTGTTCATGAGAGCAGGAACATTGCTATGCAGGGGGCGCTGGATTTCCTAGCATCATATAAATAAAGATCAGAAATTATATATAAAAAAAACAAGTTTTTTAACTGAAAGTAAGGAACAACATCAAAACTTAAAACGACAGAAAATATCACGTATATGATTGGGTTCACCCCCAAGTCAATAACTCACTCTTTAAGCCATAGATAATTTAGAACTTTCTTAAGTGCTATTTAATCTACTTAACGGCACTTGTGATAAAGGGGTCATTTTTTAATAATTAGGACAAAATTCGAGCTATAGCTTGAAGAGCAAGTTTTTGACTACGGGGTGAACCCTATCACATACCCGTTAAAAATATAAGAATATAGAGGATCGTTAGGTAAGTTAATTCATAAGTTATGTATATTTATTACTAATAAAAACGTTCGTAAATAAAATTAAACAGGTTTCGAGAAAGCCATTTAACCAAATAAAAGTAAAATTAATATTCAATTTTTTTTAATTATTCATGTACGGTGAGACAAAATCAAAACACGAATTAATTCAAAACTTTCAAAAATTAAATAAAAAAAAATAAGTTTTTTTTAACTGAAAGTAAGGAGCGACATTGAAACTTAAAACGAACAGAAATTATTTCGTATATGAAAGGGGCTGTCCCCTCCTCAACGCCTTGCTCTTTACGCTAAAGTTTGACTTTATCACAACACTGTTTTTTTTAAACAATGAAAAAATTTAGCGTAAAGAGAGAGGCATTGAGGAGGGGACATCCCCAGTCATATACGGACTAATTTCTGTTCGTTTTAAGTTTTAATGTCGCTCCTTACTTTCAGTTAAAAAAACTTTTTTTTTTATTTAATTGTAGAAAGAGTTCAGGCTATTCTTGACAAAATTAGCTCAGATACTAAATATGGCTCAGTAGCCCATGTGGAATAATCAGTATTGTAACTGGTTTAGTGTTTTAAATATTTATTTATATCATTTTTGGTGATCTGTATTTTTAGGTTCGCCATACTGCATATACGGCATATACGGGCCTAGTCACGTGTAATAAGTGCTGCTGGTATAATCTTGTTTAACAAAGACTTGCAAAAATATAATTCTCTACAGCTCTTTGCAGATTTTTTTTTCTTTATTATTGAGAATGTGTAGAATACATCATACCCATGTTTTAAGGGTATATAGTGGTAGACAAATTAATCAGTAACTTACTGCGTGAGTCTAAGTGTCTGATAAGTCCCTTTAGTAGTCAGTTTTAAATTTCGTTTTATTTCTGAAAACTCTAATTCCTGTCGTTTAACATATTCATGTTATATTTTGGGTAAAGGATTACACGAAGAACAAACTAATCGTCTCAATTTGTCTAATTGTCAAATAGTTTTATTCAGTTTTTCTATAATTGGTCCTATCACGCTTTTATTAGTAGTGGGGCCATAAGGCTTTCTATGGGAGCCCTCCCAGGATTTCTACGTAAGCCCTGTCCCTTTCCATTGGATTCTACCGTAGCCCTCTGACGTCACGCGACATACCTGTTTCTAGGTAACATTCCCGCCCTTGGCAAGAGTTCAAAGGTTAGGTGACACACCCCCTTTGTTTTTCTACAACATACATATCCCTTTTTCCATAGGATTTCTATAAAACATAGAAACACTCAATAATACATAAAAAATACACTCAAAACAATCAATAAAACATAGAAAAAAAAACACGGCAAAAATCAAAGATGAAAATGTCATATTATCATATACGCAAAAAAAACATTTATTATAGACAACTGGGGGCTTCTAGCCTGCATCCCCGGGGGGCAAGGGAGTGGGGGGGGATATTACATACAATTTAAACCATATTAAGAGCTTTTAAGGAAATACCCCTTTTTCATTAAGATAAATTTATGGATATTTTACATTATCTTAACAATAGCTTCCAGCTTGCACCTAGTAGCCTTCATTTCCAGAGGATGCATTGCTAATAGATGCAGTTTTTAGGCGTCATTGCAGCTTTAAAAGGATAAGGAATTACACAACTAATTTATAGAAAGACGGAGGAAGGGGATTCCAGGGAAGGGGAACCGTTTTCTCCGTCACCAGCTCAACCCTGTTTTATTTTTTTATTCTTAAACAAAACAGTAATCTTCAAGCGTATATTTACGGTTATCATGCATCCTTCCACTAAGGTGCCGACCTGTTTACTGCTTGCCTCCAAGGAAGTATCCGATCCCCCCGAACGGTTTTTCCAAGCCCATAACATCCCTAGGGTAAATTTTTTCACCAATAGTATGAGAGAGGGTATCAAAATCTACACGAAAACAACAGTAGAATATTGAAAACCGTGACTTCTAACCTAAAACCCTAGATGATAAGAAGGGGGGAAGTAATATTAGATACAAATTTAAAACATATTAAAGAGCTTTTAAGGAAGTACTCCTTTTTCATCCGGATAAATTCATGAATATTTCACATTATCCGTACAATAAGTTCCAGCTCCCGCCTAGTAGCCTTCATTTTCAGAGGGCGCATTGATAATAGATGTAGTTTTTAGACGTTATTGCAGCTTTAAAATGATAAAGAATAAAATGTGAAATTTAAGGAAAGACAAGGGGAGAGGAGACCAGGGGAGGGGAATCGTTTTCTCCGTCACTAGCTCAACACACTTTTATTTTTATCGTTACGCAAAGCGCTAATTTTCAGGCGTATATTTATGGTTGTCCTGCCTCCCCTCCCCCACTAAGGTACTGACCTGCCCCCTGGTCGCCTCCGAGGAAGTGCCAGTCTTCCCCCCCCCCAAACGGTTTCTCTTAGCCCAGGGTACATTTTTCACTAAAATATCAAAACACGCAAAGGAGAGGAAGGAGTTTGGTTTGTGTCTACTCTTTTTGGGGGACTTATGGTCCAGAGCGGAATGGTGCTATGACACTATTTTCACACTAGCATCAGCTCTCCACATGACAACCCCCCCCCCCTTTGAAAACAGAGAAGGCTCCCCTTTCTTTGCTAGTGTTTGATACTCTAAGCTTTTCACCTTACAATGTTACACTATTACAGCCCCTGTGACACACCACTATCATTCACCCCCCCCCTCCAAAAAAAAAACACTTTTCAGACATTTCTCGTAAAAAAATTTATTTTCAACTCATTCATTCGGGTTTTCGCAAGCAATTCAGCCCACAGTACCACACTATAAGTACTCTGGGACGGAATCCAGGCTTCGGCTAGGCGATAAAAGAGGCTAAAAACAGTCTCGCTCGAGATAATTTAAAGGTAGTAATAATAGGTAAATTATCGCTAGATTTCTACAGCAACCCTCTAACGTCAGACCACCCCTCTACGAGAAGATTAGATGTCCAAATCGATAAAAAGTATACTTATGGTCCAGAGCGGAATGGTGCACGACACAGTTTTCACATCGGCACCAGCCCTCCAAATTACACCAACCCTCACCCCTAGGACATTTTCAACCTATTTCACCTCGAGATAAGCTAAAAAATTCCATTAAACAACCGCTTTTTTTCTTGTTTTTTTTTTCACTTGAACTGCGGGGACTAAAAATTTCATTGCTAGAACATGTTAATCCGATGCAATTGACACCAAAGAGTATTTAAAACACTTCTCGAGGCTTCTTTGTCTTGGTAATGAATTTACAGGTCGACCGCGATTTCTACACTTTGCCCTTGATTTCTACGATGGTCTTGATTTCTGGGATTGCCCATGATTTCTATACTTTGCTTTACTTTTTATGAAATTGTCAGGGTTTCATTGTTATGCTAATGATTGCATAGAAATTGACCATGATTTCTACCCTTTGATCACAATTTCCTTGCTAGGGCCCTGATTTGTATTACTTTGTACGGAGTTCTAGTGTTGTCTCTATTACCAAGATAAGTACCTTATGATTTTTTCTGGAATACACTGCCTTTCTGGGCTTTAATATTTCATAGCGATAAGACACAATCGTTTCTCACTTGATGCTTTTAAGACCGTTAGAGGACATGATTTTTTCCAGGAACACCAAGCATTCTAGGGTTTAATGTTTCTCGACAATAGGCAATATTAAAGTTCTGCTACCGCTATGACACAGATCATCATCAGTGTAAGAGTCCTTTAACATTTGAAAGATTCTAACACCCACAGACACTTTCTTAGAAATAGCATTTTTCATTATGATGACAACTTATCTGCTAGAAGTAACAATCTTTCGGTCAAACATACACAATTTTTCTTAGAAATAACATTTTTCCTTGTGATAACAAGTTTTTCCCAGAAGTAGCAAGTTTTCCTTAACACTAGCAAATTTTCCCTTCGAAGTATCGACTTTTTCTTTAAAACTAACATAATTCTACTTAACAAAATCAAATTTCTCTTAGAAGTAACGTTTTTCATCAGTGATAACACGTTTTCTGTTCGAACTAGCAAGTTTTCTGACAGAGATACCAATTGTTTTTCTTAGAAGTAACAAGTTTTCGTTATGACAACAACTTTTCTGTCAGAAGTAGCATGTTTTCCTTAATACTAAAGAATTGTCTCATCGATGTAACAACATTCTTCCTTAATGCTAATAAACTTTTAATTAACACTAACCGATTTTCTCAAGGAAGCATAAACTTTTTGTTTCCCTAATACTAACATCATTTTACTTAAAACACTCAATTTTTTTTTAGAAATAACAGTTTTCATCAGTGATAACACGTTTTCTTTTCGAACTAGCAAGTTTTCTGTCAAAGATACAAAATGTTTCCTAGAAGAAACAATTTTTTGATCGTGATATCACACACACACACACACATACACTCACACACACACAAACACACAAACAAACACGCACACACACGCACACACACGCACACACACAAACACACAAAAAATACAAACGCACACAAACACAAACACAAACAAACACACACAAACACACACAAACAAACACAAAAAAAAACTCACATACACAGAGAGACACACACAAAAAAAACACACACACACGCAAATGAACATAAAACACACACACACGAACACAAAACACACTCACACACACACAAAAAACAACAACAACACACACACACACACAAACACACACACACACGAACAAAAAAAATACACACACTCACACACACACACACACACATGAACACAAAAATACACACAGACACACAAAAACATACACACGCACACACAAACGAACACACTAACACACACACGCACACACACACAGACAAACACAAAAACACATACACACACACACAAACAAAAAACACACAATAACACAAAGCACAGACACAAAACACACACACACATAAGCACACACACTCACACACGCACACACACACACACATAAAAAGCACACGTGAACACAAAAATACACACACACACACATACACATGAACACAAAATACACACACACAAACACAAACACACACAAAAAAAAAACACACAAACAAAAAATACACACACAAAAAAACACACACAAACACAATAACACAAAAAAACACGAAAATGGACACACACACACATACACAAACAAACAAAAAACACACATGAACACAAAACACAGACAAAAAACACACACACAGAAACAAAAACACACACACACACAAAAGCACACACGCACATACACAAAAATTGCACACAAACACACACCAAAAAAAACATGCACACACCACACCATTGGAATTTTTCCCTGAACTGTAAGACCTAGAATAGTTTTTTACTGATTTACCATGTCACTGTTACACTCTCTTGATGTTTCAGAGTTCACTTGCAATTTTTCGTTGAAATGTAAGACAAGGAATATTTTTGTACTAGTTTACCTTGCCCCTGCTTCAATCTGTCGATGTTTCAAAGTTCATTTTGGAATTGTTTCCTTGAAATGTAAGACTTGGAATATTATTGTAGTGGTTTACCATGTCACTGTTACACTCTCATGATGCTTCAAAGTTCATTTTGGAATTTTTTCATTAAAATGTAGCACTTGGAATATTTTCCTAGCGTTGTGTCCTGTCAGCAATACATTCTGTAGATGTTTCAAACTTCATTTAGGATTTTTCGTAGAAATTTAAGGCTTGGAATATTTTGTTAGTGGCTTACCTTGTCATTGTTACACTCTCTCGATGTTCCAAAGTTCATTTTGGAATTTTATTCATTGAAATGTAACACTTGGAACATTTTAGTAGCGTTATATCTTGTCACTGCTATATTCACTTGATTTTTCAAAGTTCATTTCAGGAGTTTTTTTTTCATTTATATGTAAGACTTGGAATATTTTTGTAGTGCTTTACCGTGTCACTATTACATTTCAGTTGATTTTTCAAGTTCATTTGGAATTTTTTCTCGAAATGTAAGACTTGAAGTATTTTTGTAGCGGTTTACCTTGTCACTGTTACATTCTGTTAGCAAGTTTTCTGTCAAAGTTAGGTTTTTCTATGTCTAACTTAGGTTCATCTAAATTAGGTTATCATGAGCGCTCATGATGCCCCCAGTTTTTTATAATAGATGGCTCTTTTTTTTGCATATATGATAATATGAAATTTTCATCTTTGTTTTTTTGTCGTGTTTTTTTTCTTCTATGTTTTATTGATTGTTAATTTGTTTTCATTTACAGTATCTGTGTTTTTAAGATTTATTTTTTGGTATGAGTAAGACATGCATTTCCCCCATATTAACATCTTGAAAGCAAATACCGCCTGGAGTGTATCAAATTGGGAGAGTAAACATGCCGTTCTAACGACTGCCAAAAAATGGGGAATCTCAGGGGTCGTGCAATAGTTTATTTTTAGAATATGGTTCAAGATACAAAATATTGACAAAGGTTTCTTAGATGACTCGCTCGAGGCGCAGTACCACTGAAAGGGAATGACCTTTTGATTCCTGGCGGGTCAACTCTAGAAAAAAAATGAATGGTGTTTATAGCGAAAATAAAACGCCGAAAAAGAAAGGCTTTTGGATGAAAAATGTCAAAATGGTATTATCTGGCAGTGAGGGATGTGCAATCAGTGTGTACCGCCATTAAGCTAATGAAAAAGAGTGCTTGGGGGGTTTTGGGTGCCGTTGCGTTACAAGCGGGGATTCCCCCATGGGTTGCTCTGGTAGGGTTACGCAAAATTGCGTCAAGCATATTAGACCTGTCTGTTTGAAATGGGGTAAGTTGCATGACTTCATTGGAGTCCAGAAAGGTGTGTCAAGGAGTCTTGCCAAGTGTGTTCCCTTTAATAAATAATTTCTGAGACCACAGTGGCTAATCATGATAAACAAAAAACCGCGAAGAAAGGAAGAAAACGAGGACAATTAACAGCCAGTGAAAAAAGTTTTTTCACTGGCTGTTAATTGTCCTTGTTTTCTTCCTTTCTTCGCGGTTTTTTGTTCTCTTTAATAGAACAGGTGACTGCACTGTTCAGGTGCGAGGGGTTGGTAGCTCCACTTATCTGACCCTTTAAAGGCGAAGGTTTGTCGCGTGGTGCAACATGCGATTGAAACGGGGGTGTGCACCGTGATGTCATAATTTCCCTATTATTACTACTTTTCTATTATACGGATCACATTCCAAATAAATGAAACACCTGGGAATTTCACCTTGAAATAGGATAGGCGCTTTGAATCTTTCCATGGCTGTCATAGAAATTCAAGTAAACTGACCTAATCTTTGAACTCTTGCCAAGGGCGGGAATGTCACCTACATACAGGTGACCGTATTGTACAGCTGTGTCACGTGACGTCAGAGGGCATGTCCTAGAAATCCTATGGAAAAAGGGATATGTATGCTGTATAAAAACGAAGGGGGTGTGTCACTTAACTTTTGAACTCTTGCCAAGGGCGGAAATGTTCCCTAGAAACAGGTGTGTCGCGTGACGTCAGAGGGCTCCGGTAGAATTCAATGGAAAGGGACAGGGCTCCCTTAGAAATCCTGGGAGGGCTCCTTTAGAAAGCCTTATGGTCCCACTACTTTTATTGTGCTTGGTCTGCTTATAAATAATGGTCTAAGTGCATTTAAAGGAAAAATATAGCAGATAAATTCATGGGAAATCATTAATATCTGGAAATTCAAAATTGAAACTGAAATGAAATGTTAAGATATTTTTTTTTAACGCAGAGCCATGGCAACAAGCAAAATCATAACAACTGTTAACCAATAAATGAATATTTCAACCACATAAAAAAAAATCCTAAAGAAAAATTTAGCCTATAATAACCTGCAGTTTTTGATGTAATCCCTACTTACTCTAAGAAATCTTTCCGCTAGTCTAATAGCATTAAAACAATGACTCCTAATCAAACTCTATAGCTACTCTTTATTTTCAGACTCCTAAACATATTGTTTCGTAAACATATATTATTTTGCACTCGTATATCAAATGAAACATACTGTTAACAAATAAATGAATATTTCAACGACACAAAACAAATCCTAAGGAAAAACTTAGCCTATAAATCTTCGATACACAACGATATGAATTGAAAAACACTTGACATAACATATAGATCTAATTAGTACCCAATTAGAATCGAAGAACTAGACTAGTATGATAACATCATATACGTAGGTCACCTTTTGAGTAAGGCCTCAAATTGGGCATGAATGTGGACCCTCAATTTTATCAACCTTATCGATATACTTCTATACTTTTACCACTGCTACAACTACTAACAGCTCACTGCAACACCAAGCCGCCTGAAGCTAACACAGCTCCACATATTCCTCCTCCATCCTAATTTATTTAATACCTCCCTATTTACAACCTCTCAAGAAGTTCCAATTTATCTTAAACCCTTTCTTACGACCTCCTCCTGCCCAATTCGGAGACGAATTTCTTTTCGTTTGGCACTAGTTGGTTCTCTGAAAAGGATAACCTTTAACAATCTTTCATCCTTCATCTGCAGAATGGGTTCTAGCCATCTCAACCTTTCTCTCATTATAGCCCAAGCAAGAGGGATAGAGCCCCAATTTTCATACAGCTTACTGTTTGAATAACTGTCAGACAGGCGGGTACCCAAAATATCCGTTGGCCATTCCTCTGGAAAACATCTAATAAATCCTTCTCCGTCTTTCGGAGCGCCCACATTTTAGAACCATACTTGACCATTGTCATCACTGCAGCTTCCAAAATTCTAATCTTGGTGCGCAGACTTATATTCCTATTCTTCCAAACTTTTTCCAACTGTGAAAAAACACAGTTATTCTACTTTTACTATTTTACTGTATCTAATATCTTTAGTAATAATACTATGTAAGAGAAGCTATTTACTCGATCCATCTTCTCGTCACCTAACGTCACCTCTTTACCTTCACTTATTCCCAGTCTAAGCAACTTAGTCTTCTTGACATTAATTTTCAAGCTCCAAGGTTTTAAAAAATCCAAAAAATCATTCATTTTGCGAACATTTTCATCTAGGATGCTCAAATCATCAGCATAATCTAAGTTTAGGAGAGTTTTACTTTCCCATTTGATTCCATGCTCTTCAATAACTGTTGTCACATTCCTTAGGGATAAGTCCTTCAAAATAACCTATATAAATGGGGATAGAACGCAACCCTACTTATTTCCCGATTCAAACGAAACCTACTTACCTCATTTCCTACCTCAACCGCAGCAACGTTATTCTTGTCATATACAGCATCGTTTGTTTGACCGCTATGTATGTTATCTGTGACGGTGTGTGTTACTGTACTCGCGTGTCTTTTTTTCAAATCAATTTTGCCCAATTTTTACTTTTTTACATAGATAAGTAAAAAATAAGTTTGTTTTTTTTTTTTTTTTTTGCATTGTGCATGTTTCTTTTGATATATGCTATTCTGCGACAAGTCTGTTGCTGCAAATTGCACTGAATGGGACGAAATACTTATACCATTGGATTCGTCAGTTTCAGATTTACCCATTCACTAAGCAAAAATTCACGGCATTCACGGCAAAAATGCAAAAAAGGCCAATTTTTTTTGGCTCGGTTGATATCTTGAGCACTTTTGACAACGTTGTACATTCGCAAGCGATCCACTGTTCAGTTAAAGCAGGAATTAATTCTTCCGCAGCAAAAATTTTTCAATATTGTTATTCCAATTCGTTGGTTTGGTTAAAATGGATGTCTGATATACCAGAGACTATCTCAGTAAAGAAGGCAGTCAGGCAAGGTTGTGTGCTGTCTCCATATATTTTCAAAACTGTGATTGTGGACTGTTTGCGAATGCTGTCTCCTACTGTATGTTTAGAAAATGCTATTGTTAGTCACATTGCCTGTGCTGATAATGTTCTGCTAGTTAGTCATACTAGGTCAGGCCTCACAAAGAATCTAAATGTTCTGATCAATGCTTTGAGTATGATTGGGCTTTCTGTAAATACTTCAAAATGCAAGTTTTTGTGTTTTAATATTTCTAACCCTGCTCCTCCTTTACCTGTGGGTACAATGCTACTCAATTGTGTCTCAAAGCTGAAATGGCTTGGGATTACTAATTCTGGTACACTTTCGACTACTTGCTCGTCTCTGGTTGCTGGTGCTTTGCAGTGTATTCGCTTCTCATATGGTAAAATCTCGCCTAATAGAGGAAGGTACAGCCGCCGAGGCTTATGTAAACTTTACCATAGTTTTTGTTCTCCTAGAATTCTTTTTCTTTCCGGTCTGCAGCCTCTAATGCGCAAAAAAGACCGTCTTCAGCTAAGGAAAGGCTATTTTAAATATTGTAAATTCTTGCTATATTTACCAAGGTGGTACAGAAATCACAAGATTATTTTTCATTTTGGACTTATCGACCCTCTAGTGCTGCTTGACAACATCGCTAAGGATCTGAGGACCAATACTCCAAGGAAGATATGTGCCAGTGACCCCCTCACTTTTCTTTTTTCCAGATTAGTGATTCTATGGATATTGTTAAGTTATTTAGCGTCTAATTTGTCGTGCATCAACCTTATGTAAATATGGCAATATCTTTTTTTTAATTTAAGAGTACATTTCAAACTCATCAATTCCGAATAATGCCACTTTAATGAAAAATAGCTCTGACCTGCTATTAATTTGTTTTTGAGGGTTTTTGACATTTTACCAACGAAAGTGCACGTGAACTCCTTTTCTATGCGTTTTTTTTTGTTACTATTTTTAATTAAACCGCTTCATATCGAAAATAATTATCAGATTTTGTTGTTTTTTTCATACAATCAAATTGGGTTATTTGGGTGATGTTGAAATCTTCGGGTTTTGTAATAGTGGGTGTTTTGTTTTGTTGTAAGCAGTTATTAATGTGTTTTTAGCCGTCCTTCGTGCTGAGGCTCCAATGTGTTTAGTTGTCTGATATTCTAATATTGGAATGTATAGGGTAAGATTAAGTTAATTTGAGTAGATTATTTTTTCTTAAGCCCTACTCTGTTCTTAATTCTATATAACCTAGACTAACTATTTTGCAACTACTTTCTCCTTTATCCTTCTCTGTAGCGTAACAAAGTCTTACCTATAAATAGAAGCAGGATATAGAAAGACAGGAACTTAGTTTTGTGATTAAACTAAAGACAGTGCTTCACAGAAAAAAGAAAAAGAAATACACACAACAAAATAAACTAACTAACAGCTAAAATCACATATTTAAAAAAAAGAAAAGACATAAAGACTAATTAAAAATCGAACCTATTTTGCACGAGTAAAAAATCTATTCACGAGGGATTATTATTATTTGAAAAACAGCAAAACTTTTGATAAAATATATATATACTGACAATTGCCCATATACAGGTACATACGTAGGGCCAATGTATAGAGACAGAAAAAATAATTGAACAAAAAACAAAAAAGAACAGGCCAGGTTCCTTAAAATTTCATGGTCACATTTAGTCGTTAACTCGGAATGAGGCTAAATCATCAGAATAAAAGAACTGAATAAATAACGAAATATAATTACAATCTAAACTTTTTTCTATCTCTGTAAGAAGTGGTCTTTGGAACAGTACCTCCTATCTTCAAAAAGTCACTTTATTTTTCAGAATTTTTCCATTTTATCCGCAGAGCATAACTTTTCTTAACGAAACTTCCCCTATTCATGCGTACTTGCCTGGATATGCGTTTTTTTTAAATACAAACTGGCGAAAAACGTTGGTACGCAGTAAAATAACAATAGTACCCTAATCGAAATTGGAGGTATCTTCTTTTTTCGGCTTATTGTCAATTCTGCATTGACAATAATAATTTGAAGGTGATTGGCTATAAGCCTACAGATCAACAAGAATTGAGTTTTGGATCACCAACCAAAACCAATTTGCATAATCCTAATGCCAGACGAAATTATATTTTGGCGATGTGATTGTAGATTTAAACAACTACCATGAAGAGTCTTCAAAACCAAAACAAACAGACGTTACAATACACAGGAGCAGGGTTAACTTTCCTTAAGTTTTTGAAAGGCTAGCGACAACTGATACGGGAAAACAATCGTGTGGAAGCAATCTGGTTTACATTCGTCAAAACCTAGAAGACGGTTGACTTAGGAGACGGTTGTACAAAAAAAACAAGGACCACATTGAAAAACCCAAGAGTGAAAGCAGTAAATTAGGGTAGATGTTCAGAAAAAATTGTTATCACCAATTTTAAATATTTAGTTCTGTTTATCGATACTTGTTTAAGCATGTTTCTATAGCTGCCTATCTTTTCCCAGCACAAAACATAGACAAACTGTTTTTTATGTTATTGGACCTGAAAGTACCGTTTTAGAGGATTCTGGACAGGGATAGAGGATCCCTGTATCCTAACAATTCAGTTTGTTTGCTTGACTTGTACTACAATACGAGGATTAAATTGGTAGCATTATAATGTGCTTCATTTGTTAGTAAATAAAGTGGGTGTAACATTAAATGGGTGTGTACCACTTATGGGAGGGTTAGCTGTCCGAAAAAAAAAAAATTAAAATAGCTATGTTTGTTTACTAAACTAAAGAGGCTCCCTAGCACTAAAACAACCCAAATTAAAACTACCCAGATTGCGTATCAAGGAGAGCTTAAATGTGGAACTGCGAAAACTTCCATCGATATATTTGGCACGGACGCACGCGTACGAGAATAACACTGCTGCGGTTAAGGTAGAAAATGAGGTTAGCAGATGGTTTTGTATTAAATCAGGAGTTAAGCAGGGTTGTGTTCTATCCCCCTTTATATGAATTACTTTGATGGACTTTGTCTTAAGGAGCACAGGAAAGGTAATGGGAGATCACGGAATTAAATGGGGAGGAAATAGTCTCCTGGACTTAGATTATACTGATGATTTAAGCATCCTAGATGAAAGTGCGAGCAAAATGAATGAACTTATAGAGATTTTGAGAGTTCAGGGTGCTAGAATAGGCTTGGAAATTAATGTTAAGAAGACTAAGTCACTAAGGCTAGGAATAAGTGAAGATGAAAAGGTGAGGCTGGGTAAGGGAAAGATTGATAAGGTGGGCAGCTTCACTTACCTTTGTAGTATTATTAGTAAAGATGGTGGGAGCAGTGAAGATGTTAAAAGTAGAATAGCCAAGGCTTAGGGTTTTTTTCAGTAAGAAAAAGTTTGGAAGAATAGAAAAATAAGTCTGCAAACCAAGATTAGAATATTAGAAGCTACAGTGATGACAGAGGACAAATATGACTCTGAAGCAGGGGCGCTCCGAAAAGCGGGTGAAGATTATCTAGATGTTTTCCAGAGAAATTGCTTACGGATTATTCTGGGTACCCGGCTGACTAACCGTATTTCAAACAGTAGACTATACGAAAAATCTGGTTCAATCCCGCTTTCTAGGGCTATAATGAAAGAAAGGTTGAGATGGCTAGGGCACGTTGTGCGGATGAAGGATGAAAGATTGCCGAAGATTATCCTTTTCGGCCAACCGTCTAGGGCTGAAGGGAAAGCAGGCCGTCCTCGTCTGGGGTGGGGGGAAGTCATAAAGAAAGATTTTTAAAGGATATGGGAACTTCCTGGGAGGGCTAAAAGGGAAGCTTTGAATAGATTGGGATGGAGGAGGAGCGTGCGTAGCTGTATTGGCCTCAGGCGGCTTGGTGCTGCTGTGAGTTGTTAGTAGTAGTAGTAGTAAGGTAAAGGTAAAAAATACAACATTGGACTTTACAGTCCCTACCGGCAGTTCTGATCTCTGTTTCTTGGCCCTTCAGCCAGGAAGTGCAATGGGGGGCTGGGAGCAAAACCATCCTGTGCTTTCGCACCTCTTTCCTATTAGTAGTAGTAGTAGTAGTAGTAGTATGACAAATTGAATGCGCAACTAAGATGAACAAATCGATTTGTTTTGACTGTAGTATACGGAAAAGGAATTTACACTCTCTCCGTCCTTCGTCCAAAGATGGATAGTAGCTTTATCAGAATCAGGTACGGTACTGGAATATAAGTAGCCTTCTGCACATAGCAACGTTTTGATTCAGAAGAGACTTTCTGCTTTCGCCCAGACCCTATACGCTTGTATCGGAAATGCAACGGTCTTGAGGATCCCCTGACTGTTGAAAAATCTGTTAGTTTAAAAACTGCTCTGAGTTCACACTAGGCTTAGGGCGAAATGAAAATTAAAGGAAATACACCACAGAATAAAGTTTAAGTCCCGTATTTGTTCTGTATTGTGATCAGTTTTTGATGATTATTTTCTATACAGTCACCATTTTTTTTTTATCTGATTCGGGTTTTGGCACAGACTTTAAATATCGAAACCCCTGATGATTACACAGCAAAGGACTGACCGAAATATCGCTTCAGAGAAGAATTGGCACCTCAAAATCCATAACTGCAGTTGAGCTTACACACTCTCATCGAATTATGACCAACAACCAGCCTAGTCTGAAAAATTATCTTACACAAGTTACTTTCATAATAAGTACCCCTCTGTTATAAGTTATACTATACTGGCAACAGAGTCTGTCGGGCGACAGGAGTAAAAATAAAAAAAGAAAGTATACCCTCTTGAAAGGATTAGAATAGATATGTTCTAAGACCACACTGACTGTACATGGCACTTGACAAAAAATGAAAAAAAATACAAAACCAAGAAAACGAAGGTGATTTTCAAGCAGTGAAAAAAAAACGAAACGAAATGACAAAAGTGGATGTTTCGGTAGGGAACTCTATAAAGCCGTCTTCAGTGCTAAAAAAACTAACCTTTTGAAGCGAACATTAATAAAGCAGGAGAAATACTGAATCAAACAAGCAAAAAAAGCCAGTATAAATAAACAGCTTTTGACAAATTAGATTGGTCAAGGATTCTCTCTCTAGCGATTAACTTAACTTGTCTACTGACCTAGTCTTTACCTAGTTTTATTTGTATGGTCAAATAATTTTCATTTAAGATGAGAAAGAATTTTACTTGATTCTTTTTGGATTAAGCTATCGTAACCTGGGTTTATAGGAATATATTTAGTATCTCTATTTAAAGCAAGGTTACTATTGACGTATTTTTACTATTTACTACTTTATTACTATTTACATATTTTTCAATAATTGCCTCTCTAAAAGATTGTGGTAAACAATTTACTGTGGAAATTAAAATAAATTCGTCTAAAAGAACAAAATGGTTTGGATGCACAAAAACATGGAGGGCCAAGAGAGATTCAAACTCTTAATTTTTTTTTCAGATTTTAGAGATTTATCCCCGTCATTTCCTTATTGTTTTTTATATTAGGTTTTTCTTTATATAGTTCCTTGTTTTTTTTTTTAATAAATGAGGATTAGAATTCGTGGTACCTGGGATTGGAAGCTAACTGACTCTGATTTTACAATGAAGAAATACTTGATTCAGGTACCCATTGCGTAAAGTCACGTGATCGTTATATGATTAGTGATTGGCTAGATGTTGCTAAAATAACAGGTTATATAGGTAGAAGATTAGTTTCAAAGGGTAAAGGCTGTTTTAAGGAACATAAATTTATTAACAGTCCTTACATACTGTTTATAAACAGTATTAAATTATGTCTTAACATAATTATGGTAAATTATATGCTATTTTAGGTAATATTTAATATGTTATTTATTTAAATACCATTCACTCTATGTACAATTGTAGGTAAAATGTATGGACGATTATGATATTGCTGAGATTGAGCACGAAAACATTGTTCTGGTTGTCTGTTCAACATTTGGCAACGGGGATCCCCCCGAAAATGGAGAGGTAAGATCCTAGAAATTAATTCAGAACTTTATCTGAAATGCCAAAGAGGCTATCAGAAAGGCATGAAAAAACAATTAAGAAAATACTCAAGGTTGCTATAAAAATATATATCGGTATGTTTTTAATTAGATATAAATTAGAAAACCTTCCAAAATAATGTGTATTAAAAATGCTTCTTAGACGTTACTACACTAAGACCTACTAACATTATTGTGGGAAATTTTGGGAAAAGATTTAGAATCAACTGTTTGAGAGATTTGATTCAAGAACTAGTCTGAAGTTTGGCTGAAATGCTAGATCTGCACCTAATGAAGACACAGAAAATATCATAGATTAAACAAAAAAAAACGCACTTGAAAAAAAGATTATGTTTTTGAATATAGCATAAATAAACGCTTGAAAACCTTCCTAGGCCATTATATGTGTTTTATATTCAATTATATCAACCTTTATTAACTATATCAACTTAATATCAACTTTGTAAAAACACTTTAAAAGCTACTCCTAAAACATTTCAGTTGATGGGAAAATTGTGGAAACAGATTTAGAATCAATAGTTTGTAAGATTTTTTGGCATCAAAAGTCCACCTAAAAACACAGAGGTAAGGACGCAGATTTATCAATAACTAGAAAATGTTTAAAAGCTGCAATGGTATTTTGAATAAGTTGTTTTGGTTTTTCAAGACGCAGCTCATAACAGTACTTTATCTCAAACTTTGTCAACTTATATCTTTCTATTTTGTAATTATTTCCTGCATCAGAGAAGCTGTTCCTCACTGTAATGCTATTAAATAAAAACAAACAAGTTTTTTCAACTGAAAGTAAGGAGCAACATTAAAACTCAAACAGAAATTATTACGTATATGAGGGGTGTCGCTCCCTCGTTAATACCTCGCTCTTTACGCTACAGTTCGAATTTTGTCACAATACCTTAAGAATGACTCCGGAATCACAAAGGCCGTTTAATTAGAATAAATAGCTCTTTTAAAAGTGCTAAAAAAAAATCCTCATATACGTAATAATTTATGTTCGCTTTAAGTTTTAATGTTGTACCTTACTTTCAGTTGAAAAAACGTGTTTTTTTTGTTTTGTTTTTTAATTTCTGATCGTTCTTTAAATAGTGCTGGGAAATCCGGCTCCCCCTCCATAGAAAATTCCCTTCCCCAGAAAAAGTCCTCCAGGGAAAAATCCTCCCGCGTAACCCCCAGACCTCCACAAGAAAAATCGCCCCCCAAAACGTCTGTATGTTTCTCAATAACCAATACTATATACAAACAATCGGCGAAGTTCAGAACTTGCAGCCCTTCCGCCGGGGACTCTAGGGTGTTGAGTCATCCTCAAGGACACAGTTATTAAATTTTTCGGCTATGCTGAGGAAAATGGCTATCTCAAAGTTTTGATTGGGTGACTTTGGGAAAAAATGAACGTGGGAGGGGGGCTAGCTGCCGTCCAACATTTTTGGTCACCTAAAAAGGGAACTAGAAATTTTGATTTCCGATGAAATGAACCCTTTTACGATCTTCTACGATCGCTGGTTCAATATGATCACCCCTGGGGAAAAACAAACAAAATAAAATCAAATAAACACGCATCCATGATTTTTCTTCTGGCAAAAAATACAAAATTCCACATTTTTGTGCATAGTAGTTCGAAATCTCTACAGCAGGGTTCTCTGGTATTCTGAATCTGACGGAGTGATTTTCATCAAGATCACTTGATTTTTTGGGGGTGTTTTCCCTCTTTTTCAAAACTGGACAAACTTTCTCAGGCTAATAATTTTTGATGGGTAACATTAAATTTGATGAATTTTACATATTTTGAATAAGCATCGAAGTTCGATTCTTTTGATGTATCTATTGTTATGAAGACTCTGTTTCTTAGAGTTTCGGTCAATATTGAGCCGCATCGCTCCTTACTTATAGTTCGTTACCACGAACTGTTTGATGCTGGGAGATAAACAGAAAGAAAACTGGGTGCTCAGTTTCTCCCAAGGTAAAGAGTAAGCTAGGAGTCATTCTTTTCAAGTATGCTCTTTATTGTGACTGTTAAACCCCAGTTCAAAACAAAAGGCATAAGAAAAATGTTTAAGGAAAATGCTTTACTTTCAATAATAAGAAATGGACCATTAAAAGAAAAACACTAATTTTCTTCTCATCCCCAATTCCTAATGCATGTTCTTTTTCTTCTTTTTCCCGGCACGTACAGCTTCAGAATTCAAATAAGCTAACAAAGTTAAGGAACATTTTTACGTAATTTTGCTCCTAAACAGTATATTTAAGCTCACGTTCCATGCCAGCCTTGTTTTTTCATTGCTCCCAAAATGGATTAAAGATTGACATTTTGGTAAAAGCCTCCACAATAAAATTTATTAAAAAAGATGGTGTTAATTTTACCAACCTATTTCTGCATTTTCACCATGAAGAATATTATCATTGCCTACTATTAACACAGATAGGTGCCTTCTGAAAAACGCGTTGTGGTGCGTATTTCGTACAGCATAGCCGCAGTGGTGAAACCGTATTGTCTGTTCACATGCGAACTCAGAAAATAGCCTACGATTCAGAGCTAACATATAAAATTTATAGAGCGAGATTACGAAGCGTTAGCTGACCTTTGTCAAAAAGAAAAAGAGCAGGTGGCAGGACAGAGATAGAAAAATTTTGTCTAATATTTAAAAATATCTTGTGGGCTTTGGGCAGCTTTGGTGAATTCTCTGCTGTTAAAACAATAAAATGGCTTTCGCTTAGTGCACCACATCTTAACCTGTCAAATTGATTTATAGTAACAGTGAAACCGCTACTGTTTTACTTGCTTCATTCTGTTCTCGCTAGAGTCAGTATACAGTAGAGGCAATCATATTTTAGTTAAGTGCCTGCTCAATAGGCTTAAGGGGTATCAAAATCGAAAGTGTAACCTCGTAAAATTGGCTTCCAAACCTGACGACATAAATTGGGAAGGCTTTCAAGAATATTTTTTAAGTGTAAACGTTACAATGAAAGATGAATATCAGAGGAGGGTCCACCCCCTTCATTTGACACTAATACCAACTTTCGCGTTGATTCAAGAACCAATTTATTAGGACCGTCAAGATGCATGTCAATTAGTAATTAGTGGAAAAACTGATTTTCAACGGAATGCATCGAGGTAAAAATGTGTCCAAAAAAGGCTCAAATGTAGAAATACGAAAAGAAGACGGAAATGGGTTCTGATCATCGCAGTGCACAAACTCCCTTAAAACAAAAGAGATTCTAAAGGTTTTCAAAATGATAGTCATTTGAAAACCTTTAAATATAAAGATGTAAAAGAAGTGGATATATTTATTATCACAAGCTATCGCAGCCTACTACTAGTATATGGTTGTAAAAGTGCATCTACAAATGACTGATTTTTACCAAAAGACAGTGATCTTGAAAATACCCTAGTCACTTCAATGTGACTGTTTCAAAATTTTCCATGATTTTCAAATAGTTCCCGTATTTTTATTTGTTTTGGCAAATAAATCCCTCTACTCCCTGAAAAAAACTACATAGGCTACTTATTAATTGAGAGTTGTATTGGTCAGTCATAAATTAGTTTGTATTAGAGATGATTCTTCGCTACGTTTTTATGAATATTTCTATATTTCATTTTAACATTGTTAGATCTATTTGTCCTGCAAATTATTATTTGACATAAAATATTAAATGAAGAACTGGAGTTTTCTTGACATCTTTCTTTCTTAATATGGCATTTTCCTTCAGCTAAGCTTTATATTTCTAGTAAAATAACAAACTTTGGACGAATCATTGCTTAAACACTTTTATTATAAATTTTATTTTTACATTGCAGAGATTTGCTCGGGAACTAATTACCATGAAGCTTGGACATGACCGCGAAGAAATCGGTAGCATTGAGAGGTCGTAAGTGGAAAACATTTTTTAATAATTTCTTTTTCTTATTTGTTTTATCTTTTTATACATTTTTCTTCAAGGTCAAAATTAGTTAGCAAATTTTTTCACAAATAATCATTAAAAATTTTGAGACTGAGTTTATTAGTGTCTTTCTTACAAATGGACTACACTCTCATTAGAAAGTAATTCTCAAGATTTTGACAGAGCAGAGCAAACAAATTGTATCTCAAAGAATACAGCTTACAAGAGTAAAAACTGGCACTAGTGTCATAAAATTACCAGCCCCATCTAGCATTAGAGAATTTTGTTCCTTTTCGGCCTACCCTGGACTGCTGCATTCTGGTTTTTCAGATGATTTAAAGCGTAGGGGAGGGCAAAAAAAGCGGAGTTATGTCATCATGAGGCTTAATAGCTTGAAGTCAACTAGCCTGCTTAACTTTCCAAGACTCTCTCAAGCTAACCTAGGTCTGATATGTGGAGACTTAACTTCGATTTAAAATAATTCCTGGAAAGAAATAAAAGGCAGCTCGCTTAAAGAAAAGTTTCGCTCGAAATCCTATAATATTGTAGATTAATTATATCAATTACCCATTTTTTTCTACTTTTTTTTTGTAAAGTCGCCTGACGCTACACACTCGCTGACACTAGCAGGTTTTAATGTCATTCAAGTTTAAAATTTTTTCTGCTGACATAACATGTAGGGGGCGTAAATGCCTAAATATAGTTTTAAAAATTCCAATGAGCTGCTAATGGCAAGTACGGGATGCTGCAAGTTTTGGTAGCTATAGGCTGAAGGTAGTCTAAGCTCCACTAGACCTGCTGAATTTTTAGCAAGTGCTCATAGTCCCTTAATCATTTAAGCTTTTGTGTTTTTAATTCTATCCAGCGATTCTTCAGAGTAGTGGTGTAATTTTCTTCAAAACCCTGGGGGGGGGGGGGGCAAAGTTGGATCCAATTTTCCCAAATAAAGTGAAAATGGATAATGAAAACTGAAAAATGAGCCATATAGTAACAAAAAGAGTAAAGATATACTATAGAAAACTGATCCATTCCTGTGGATGCTTGAACTATGCAGGCTTATCTAGTTGTGACAGGATTTTTGGAGAAACTAAATTTCAGCTGGGAGGGGGGTAAACTGGGATCTGTGGGGAGGTCAAACTGAAATCTGGAAGGGGCAGTTGTCCCTCCTGTCCAACAGCAAATAACGCCCCTGCTGCTGAGTAGTGCAGCCATTGTGTAGAAAATTGGTGAAGGCCTCTTGCAGATCAGCTTTTTCTCTCCGTTTTTTTTTCAAGTTTGATGCAATCAGCTTGAGCATTGGAGGGCTTTCCGAAATAGTGTGTTGTAGTTAGTTGTTATTAGTCCTCTCAGTGAAGGTTTAATTGATTTTTTTTTCTCAAAAAGTCATAACTTAAACTTCTAAGGTAATTCCCTCCTTATTTTTATAGGGAGGGCATTCCCTCCCTTATATAAAATAAATTCTGCTTTTCTTAAGTTTTGATGCTGCTTTTTGCTTTTATTTAATTAAAACACATGTTTTATCATACAAAACCCAATGTATTAAAAGGTTAGTGTGAAAATATCACAAAAAAAAAAGAAAAATAAACTTGGAATGAAGAAAAATGGTCTTTAAGAAGGAAAAGGAAAAACAAATGTCTTAAGAAAAGAAGCAAAAAGTTGGACGAAAAGTGAAGAACTAGGACTTTTTGCTAGTTTATAAAGTTATTGGGCTAGGTGAATGGAAATTTCAGGAATCTAGTTTATAGCCGAATATAGCGAAAGGGTGTTTTTTCAAGCCCGAAGCTGCGGCACATCCTTGTGTGCGCTTGCTGCGTCCTACCAGAACTACCCATAAAAAAAAATGACACTACAAACCAGAGTGTTTCTCTCGCAACATAAGTATAGGATGTGGGTCTGTTTTTGAAAGTTTCATGGACGTAGCCCTAAAAATTATCCAATTTCGTGAAACTTCAGCGTCTAGGAGGTGGGCACTCGGAAAACTATTCACTAATCTAGGCAGTAGGTCGGTTCCAGGCTATTTTATTGCTAGTCACAACAAATATGCGAGTTGATAAGATATGTTTCTGTTTCATCTCTTATCAAAAAATGTTATCGTGAAGTTTTTGTTTTATAGTTGAATAATTTGATAATGGTATGTTGAGTGGCGGTTTACATTATCAGGGGTACATAAGCCACTTAGCAAATTTTGTAGAAAAAAATAGCGATATTGTTTGAAAACGACAAGGCTTTCAATTTTTGGCGGGTGTGGTTGGTACAAATTTTGGTGTGGTTACCTAGGTCCTCTCTTTGGCTTTTTCACACACCGATGTTTTTAACATATAAACTTTTTTTTTTGAAATAAAAACTTTGAAGAATATTTTGACAAAAGTGAAACACGTTTTAAAGAAGAATACATTTAAATCTTTGACAGACAAGTTTGATTAAAAACGAAAGATCAGACGAAAAATTAGGGATCAGGTACCAGTTATGACTTTACTGAAAAAATAATCTAAAGAAAATCTGTTTATGAGTGTTTGTTGTGTTAATATAAAGTAGTTATTTCAATTCTAAACTTAAATAGAAATTTAATCAAAATTTGGGTTATTTTATCCCCCAATACAGTTAAAACAGTCACTATGAAAAATTTACATCCACATGCATAAAATTAGGGAGGAGGGATCAAAATATTTTTAAAGGCAAATGATTTGTTATATTGAAATAAAATATGCTATTGTGTTCAAATATTTGTGTTTTGAAAATGTCTTACATCAACAAAAGTAGTACAGAGAGGATGAGACGGATCCGTCTGTCCTTTTTTTATGCATGCACTGTTGATAAGCAGTTTTTTGCGTCAGTAAGTAAGCTCATTCCGGGGCATATTCTTATTAATTGAATTTTTGTAACGCAAAAAATACTGCTAGTCCTTGTGGCTAATCTTTGGCATTTATCTGTCTCACAGTCTTCTCATTTACGTCATTTATTTACAGGAGAAAGGATACAAGAGCAATGCTGAGGATGAACAGTGCTGAACCGAAACCACTGGCTTTTGAAAGACTTTGCTCTGTTATCAGTGTGGCAAGCATAGCTTCTGATGTCACTAATGAAGATCCTCCACTTCCATTAAGCAATGTTAGGTAGGCCATATAGCTAATTATACTGTTTTTAGCCAAAGATCTTGTCTCACCCGACAAGCATAAAAATTGAAGTAAAACCATAGCGTTTGCGTTTTATGTCAGGACAGGAGAAAAAAACAATATGTCCTTCCTTTGAAAATTCTAGGTCCCTTCCCCCCCCCCCTAAAAAAGAACAGCTTTTCCTGAAAGGTCCATTTTGATTCCTGAGCCTTGTGAGAAGACATAATATGCTTACAAATCAATAAATACTTACTCACAAATAAGTGTAAGTAAGGAGCGACTCGGCACAATAGTAACCAAAACTCTAAAAAACGGTATTCTAATATCAATAGATACATCAAATCAAATCATCTAAGTATGAAATGTGTCACCTTTTACAGAAACTTATTGACAATATGTAATCTCAATCAAACAGTTCGTGATAACGAACTGCAGGTAAGGAGCGACTCGGCACAATAGTAACCGAAACTCTAAAAAACGGTATTCTAATATCAATAGATACATCGAAAGAATCAGCTTATTATGCTAATTACAAATATATAAGAGTCATCGAGTTTTGTGTTATCCACCAAAAGTTACGAGCCTGAAAAAGTTTGCTCGATTCTTAAAATAGGGGGCAGACACCTCCTAAATGAAAATCACATCATCAGATTCAGCATACCAGAGAGCCCTACTTTAGAAGTTTCAATCTCCTATCTGCAAAAATGTAGAATTTTTCTATTTTTGCTAGAAAACAGATAACGGATACGTGTTTATTTACTTTTTTTTCGTTAGGGATGATTGTATCGAGATGACGGTCCTAGAAGATCGAGAGAGGGCGTATTCGAACAGAAATTACAAGTTCTAGTGTCCCTTTTAACTGACAAGAATAGATTGGAGGGAAACTGGACCCTCTCCACCGCCCATTTTCCCTCAAGATTATCTGATCAAAATTTTGAGTCAACTATTTTGTTCAGTTTTGTTGAAAGATCAAATAATTAAGTCATTAGGTGTAAATGACCCCCACAGTCTGTGGAGAGAGGCCTGCAAGTTATGAAATTCACCCATTATTTACGGATAATATTTGTTATTTGGAAGTATACAGAATTTTTTTTTTTTTTTTGGGGGGGGGGGGTGCTTGCGGTGGATTTCTAAATTGAGAATATTCCTTGGGGATGGAAATTTCTGGGGGGAGGGTGAATATTCCAGGGAAAATGTTACCTGTTCATGTTCTGGAGGAATTATCCAGAGACTTTTTTCCGCGTGTTTTGATTTCTGGGAAATAATTTTCACGGAAGGAGACATTTCTGGAGTGATCAAGAAACCAATTAGAGGTTAAAGTTTTATTCAAATTTAAGAATGCTATGGAGAATTTTTCTGGCTGAATCGTCCGCAAGCAATTTTACAGCGAGGGGGATTCTCAGCGAAGATGGAACTGTCTGGAGGGAATTTGAGGGGGAGGGTGCACTTTACGTTGGATGAAATATCCACGGAGGAGTTTTCCTTGAGGGGGAGGGATATATTTCATAGAGGTTGAACCATATTTACCGGCATTATTTGAAAAAAAAAACGAACAAGAATTATTCCATATAATATATGGAATATATATTCCCTTCATATATGTCCTTACATATATCTTTACGCTAAAGTTTGACTGTTTGTCCCAATTTTTTAAGAGCGTCTTCTGAAACACGGGGCCGTTTAATCAGAATAGAAGTTTTTTTTTAAGTACTAACAGCTTTAGCGTAAGGAGCAGGGTATTGAGGAGAGGGCAATCCTTCAAATGTGGAATAAATCTGTCAAAATTAAAATGTAAATTTTGTTTCATTTTTGTATGTACAGCAAGCCAAATTCTAACTTGTATTAGTTGAAAAACTTTCAGAAATAAAATTTAAAGAACAAGTTTTTTTAACTGAAAGTAAGGAGCGACACTAAAACTTAAAACGAACAGAAATTATTTCGTATATGAAAGGGCTATCTTCTCCTCAACGCCTCGCTCTTTACGCTAAAGTTTTCCTTGTTCTAAAAAGCACTTGCTCATGCGAGATTCACGTTATAGTTTTTGGAATAGATATTTGCTGGATGGCATTTACCGACACTACCAATTATATAAAGTATATTTTTCAAATTCATATACAAGGACCACTAACTAACACTAACAACTCACTGCAGCACCAAGCCACAAGAGCTCTCTTCACACCCTCCAAAGAAGTTCCCTTTTCCTTTAAATCTTTACTTGCGACATCCTCTCACCCCATCCACAAACGACCGTCTTTTCGTTTGGCCCTAGACAGTTGCCCGACAAGGACGATTTTGGACTATGTATCATATTTCAGCCTCAGAACGTATCCTATCCCTCTCAACTTTTCTCTCATTATAGCCCTAGAAAGCGCGATTGAACCACATTTTTCGTAGAGCGTCAGTCAGTCGGATACCCATAACAATCCGTAGGCTATTTCTCTAGAAAACATCTGGCAAATCCTCATTTTTCAGAGCGCCTAAGCTTCGGAACCATATTTGACCACTATCACCACTTTAGCTTACAGGATGAGAATATAAAAGATACTTTCGAGGCCCAGTTGAATACTAAACTGGAGAGTTTAAAAATTGACAATGTAAAAGATGGATGGCATAATTTTAGGATAATATTTTGTGAAGTTGATGATGGTGTCCTAGGAAAGAAAGTTAGGAACGCAGCTAGGAATATTAGTGAAAATGCTTTATGTTTAATAGAAAAGAGAAGGGGCTTGTATAAGAATTACATGAGTGATAAATGATATGAAAATAATAGGAGTGTAAAGAACGTGGAGAAAGCATTAAAATACGAACCAAGGAAGGTTGAAATGGAGGTCATGGATAAAATTGCTGAGAATCTGGAAGATGCAGCTAGACAAGTAAAATATTGTTCTGGCATGTTATCATGGTATTCACATGATGGTAGGACAGCTAAGCTTATTGATTATGTTATCGTAAATCAAAGACTGGTGGGACCAATACAAGACACTAGGATATACAGGAATGATGCTATTGATGTTAAAATTAAATATCGCCGTCTAGTAGTGTCTGGAGTTAATTAAAGCTAAAATTTAGGAAGAGAAACCACTTTCCAAGAAGCTACGATAGGGGTAGACTCCAGAATGAGAATTTGAGAGAAACTTTCCAGGAGAAGTTGAATAATAAACTGAAAAGAATAAAATTTGACAATGCATAAGATGGATGGAACAATTTTAGGAAGATAGTTTGTTATGTCGCTGATAATGTCTTAGGGAAGAAAGTTGGGAACGTAGTTAGGAATATTAGTGTAAATGTTTTTTGTTTAATAGAGAGAAGGAGGGGCTTGCACAAGAATTATCTAAGTAAATGAACGTATGAAAATAAGAGAAATGCAAAGAAATTAGAGATAATATTAAAATCTGAACAAAGGAGGTGTGAAGTGGAGGCCATGGATAACATTGCCGAAGATTTGGAAGATGGAGCAAGACAGCATAATAGTACAGCATAATAGTGCTGGCATGTGAATAAATTGATAAGGAGCAGTGAATCTGAACTTATCCGAGTTATTAAACAGTTCGTGTAACGAACTGTAAGTAAGGAGCGACCCGGCTCAATGGTAACCGAAACTGTAGAAAACGGAATTTTGATACCAATAGATATATCAAAAGAATCAGATTTTAATGCTGATTTCAAATATATAAGTTTCATCAAGTTTAGTCCTACCAATCAAAGTTACGCGCCTGAGAAAATTTAGATGCTTTTCGAAAAAAGGGGGAAAGACCCCCTAAAAGTTATAGAACCTTAATGAAAATCATACCATCATATTCAGCGTATCAGAGATCCCTACTGCGGGGGTTTCAAGCTCCTATCTACAAAAATGTGGAATTTTGCATATTTTGCCAGAAGAAAGATCACGGATGCGTGTTTATTTGTTGTTGTTTTTTTTTTGTTTTTTTTCCATGGGTGATCGTATCGACCTAATGGTCATAGAATATCGTGGGAGGGCTCATTCGAACGTAAATTAAAAGTTCTAGTGCCCTTTTTAAGTGACCAAAAAAATGGAGGGCAACTAAGCCCCCTCCCACGCTCATTTTTTTCCCAAAGTCACTCGATCAAAATTTTGAGATAGCCATTTTGTTCAGCATGGTCGGAAATATGATAACTATGTCTTTTATGATGAATTAATCCGCCGAAGTCCCCGGGGGGAGGGCTGAAAGTTATGAACTTTACCCAATGTTAACATATAGTTTTGGTTATTGGGAAGTATACAGACGTTTTCAGGGGGGATTTTTTCTGGTGGTGGGGAAGGGGGGTGGGGGGTTATGTGGGAGGATCTTTCCATGAAGGAAGTTTTCATGGGGGAAGGGACATTGCTATGAAGGGGGCGTCGGATTTCCCAGCATTATTTTAAAAAAAGATCAGAAATTACATAAAAAAAACAAGTTTTTCAACTGAAAGTAAGGAACAACATCAAAAATTAAAACGACAGAAAACATTACGTATAAGATGGGGTTGACCCCCTAGTCAATACCTCGCTCTTTAAGCCAAAGATTTTTTAGTACTTTCATAAGAGCTATTTATTCTAATTAACGGTATTTGTGATTAAGGGGTCATTTTTAAAAAATTGTAACAAAATTCGAACTTTAGATTAAAGAGCAAGGTATCGACTAGGGGGCGAGCCCCCTAATATACGTATTAAAAATCTATGAATATAGATGTTCGTTACCTAAGTTAGTTCTTAAGTTACGTATATTTATTACTAATGCAGACGTTCGTAAATAAAATTAAACAAGTTTCGAGAAAGCTATTTAACCAAATAAAAGTAAAGTTAATATTCAAATTTTGTATTAATTATTCATGTACGGTAAGCTAAAATCAAAACCTGCATTAATTTAAAAACGTTCAAAAAATAAATAAAAAAAACAAGTTTTTTTAACTGAAAGTAAGGAACGACGTTAAAACTTAAAACGAACAGAAATTATTCCGTATATGAAAGGGGCTGTCCCCTCCTCAACGCCTCGCTCTTTACGCTAAAGTTTGACTCTTCCTCACAATTCTATTTTTTTAAATAATTAAAAGACTTTAGCGTAAAGAGCGAGGCGTTGAGGAGGGGACAGCCCCTTTCATATACGGAATAATTTCTGTTCGTTTTAAGTTTTGATGTCGCTCCTTACTTTCAGCTAAAAAAAACTTGTTTTTTTTATTTAATTAAAGATAGGAACGGGGCCACAATTAGTGATAAGAAAAGAGCTAAAGAGAGATGGGTGGAACATTTTGAGAATGTGCTGAGCCAGGATAGAGTTGCAAGAAAAGATATAGAGGAAACGAAAAAGTTTGTGACAAATTGGATGTAAAGAAAGATTTATTTTGTAAGGAAGAATTAGTGACAGTACTAAAAGGATTAAAAATAACAAGGGCCCTGGTGAAGATAGTATGGCAAATGAGTTTCTTAAATACTGTGATTATAAAGCTAGGAATGAGCTACTGATGATTATGAATATGATTTTTGAAAAGGGGGAAGTACTTAGCGATTTTGGGAGAACCCTAATTAAACCCCTGTATAAGAAAGGCTACGAGAGCGAGTGTGGTAATTATAGAGACATTAGCCTGGTTTTGTAGGCAGAAAATTACTTATTATGATGATTTTTCTAGACTTAGAGATGCTGTAGAGAAAATTTTAAGAAAAGGACAGTGCGGTTTTAGGAAGGGTAGAAGATATGTCGACCAAATCTCACTCTTAGGTCAATAACTGAGAAGTGCCTGAGT
>NC_142798.1:32209350-32289350 GCF_049724085.1 Artemia sp. Qi Xiang Cuo
CAAGTACTAAAGACCATGCTGTGACCAAGATGGGTCCCGGAATGCACAAAGCCTGCATTCAAGTGAAGGTCCCAGGGAATTTTTGTTGTCCAGTTCTGAACCGGCTTAAGCGCTTCGAGTAGACTTGGGAAGATGTGTTAGTCCCCATCCTACCCGGTTCTGGGACTATTGCTTTACCTGAGGCCAAAATAATTTCAATGATTCAAAGAATATGAAAATTGCAACATGGAATGTTACAACGTTAAAAAATAACCATTGTACCGACACTTTGACTAATGAATTCAGACGTTTTGAACTGGACTTATTGGGAGTTTCAGAAACTCATACCTCAGGGGTAGGAACTAGACCCCGGCGTCCTGCTGGCACATCAACCGAACGCTGCCAACGAGAGGCCCGGTTGACCGCCACCGAAGTGTCGCAACACCACCGGCAGAGGCAGCGGTGCTCTGCTGACTTTGAGTTAACTTTGCGGCAATTCTTAATTGCGTCAACCGCAAAGTCGGAGCTTTTCTTTTCTCGTGTGGTTAAGTATTTCGATTTTCCTGATTCCCCCGGGGATTTCCCCGAAAATCAATGTTTTACCCCGAAAAAAAAAATTTGGTTCCCCGAATCCCTGCCAATCCCTGCCAAATATTACCTTGTATACCATAATTCTTCACTACTCTCTTGTTCGTTAATTTTCGTCTCTTGTGCTACTTTGCATATAAACCAGATAAATACAATTGCAACATACACGGTTCTTCATGTGTTGACAAAAGTATCGTCTTTATGAAATTAAATAATAAACGAGTTTTTTTAACTGAAAGTAAGGAGCGACATTAAAACTTAAAACGAACAGAAATTATTCCATATATGAAAGGGGCTGTCCCCTCTTCAACGCCTCGCACTTTACGCTAAAGCTTTTTTTTGTTTTTTAAAAAGTAAAATGGCGAAAACGAGTCAAACTTTAGCATAAAGAGCAAGGCGTTGAGGAGGGGACAGCCCTTTTCATATACGGAATAATTGCTGTTAGTTTTAAGTTTTAATGTCGCACCTTACTTTCAGTTAAAAAAACTTCTTTTTTATTTAATTTCTGAACGTTTTTCAACTTATGCAGGTTCAATTTTTGCTCACCTGCATGAAAAATTAAAACACAATTTGCATAATAATTTTGGCAGACTTATTCCGGATGTGATGGGTCGCACACTCCTCAATACCTTGCTCTTCGCGCTAAAGCTGTTAGCGCTTTAAAAAAAGCTTCCTATTCTAATTAGACAGTCCCTGTGTTTCAATTTTAGGAAACAGTCAAACTTTAACGTAAAGAGTAAGTTATTGCGGAGGGGGCAACCCTTTATATTTGACATAATTTCTGTTCGTTTTTTTTAAATAATGTCATTAAATCTGGCTCACCCTCTATAAAATATACCCCTCCCTTTCATGGAAAACTCCACCGTTGAAATTTCATACAACATAAAGTACGCCCCCCCCCCGTCAAATTCCCTCCAGACAGTTTCTTCCTCGCTGAGAATCCCCACTCTCTGTAAAATTGCTTGTGGACGATTCATCCTCAAAAACTCTCCTTAGCATTATATCTTTTGAATAAGGCTTTAATCTCTAATCGGTTTCTCGATCACTCCAGAAATTCCCTCTTCCGTAGAAATTATTTGTCAGAAAACAAACCGTGCGGAAAACAGTCCCCGGATAATTGCCCCGGAATATCTCCTTATAAAAAAAATTGGCAAAAAGAATGTAAGACAATTAAAAAGAATTTCGTATAGTAATTGTGTCAAAACCCCCAGTATAACGTTTCCCCAAGAATATTCACTCATCAGAAATTTCCCTCTCAAAGGAAGATTCTCCCTTTAGAAATCCACCCCAAGAACACCCCCTACCCCCCCCCCCCAAAAAAATGGCTGTATGCTTTCAAATAAAAAATACTATATGTAAATAATGGGCAAAGTTCACAACTTGCAATCCTTCCCCTGGGGACTGTGGTGGGTCATTTTACACCTAAAGACATAGTTATTAGATTTTTCGACTATGCTGAACAAAATGGCTATCTCAAAATTTTGATCCTGTGACTTTGGGAAAAAATGAGCGTAGGAGTGTCTCCAATTTTTTGGTCACTTAAAAAGGGCACTAGAACTTTTAATTTCTGTTCGAATCAGCCGAACAGATTTCTCTTGCGATATTTTAGGATCCCTGAGTCGGTTCCATCACCCCTGGGAAGAAAAAAAAAATAAATAAATACGCATCCAATGTTTCTTCTGGCAGAAAAAAATACAAAATTCCACATTTTTGCATATAGGATCGTGAAACTCTGACAATAGGATTATTTGATACGCTAAAATTGATGTTGTGATTTAATATTATTAAGATTTTATGACTTTTAGGGGGTGTTTTCCCCCTTTATCGAATATAATGCACATTTTCTCAGGCTCGTATCTTTGGATGGGTAACACTAAACTTGATGACACTAAACTAAACTGAGTTTATATATTTGATATCAGCATAAAAATCCGATTCTTTTGATGTATTTATTCGTGTCAAAATTGGTATCTGTTTTTTTAGAGGTTCGGTTACTATTGAGCCGGGTCGCTCTTTACTTACAGTTCGTTATCACGAACTGTTTGATGAGATTAAGCCATTTTTAATGCAGTTTCCCAATGTCTATAACATTCTTACATTATTTGTAGTCAAGAACTTTATTTTTAAGTTGAACGGAACGCATACACTTTACAGATTCAGTTGGATTTTGAAATGGATAGTCAACAGATTGTTGCGACAGCTGAACCGTAAGTTTGTAGAATTTTGTTTCCTTTTGCTAGTTTTAGATACATGTTCTTAATGTTTAATGCACAATTATCGAACGCCTGATACATTAAAGAAAATACAATCTTGTTTCTGAAAATTTTTTAACCCCCCCCCCCACCCAAGAAAAACCTTCTATTGAGACAAAATTTAGCTATATACTATGTACAAGGTTGGGGAATTCAAGATTTAGACGGAAGTGACCCCAAAAATATTATTCAAAAAAAAAATTGTATGTTATTGCATATAGGGGGGGGGGGATTTTGGGCTATCATTTTTAAATGATAATACTACATTTTTTTTTTCTATTCGAACCAGGGATGCCAAAAAGATAAAAAAAAATTTATTTAAAGCGGACACGGAAGAAAATTATATCCAATTCCCTGGGAAACCATAGAAATATTTTGACAGACCCAGGGCCCCCCATTGGGACTTTTTCATTGTCTTAGGTATTTTTACATTTTTCATAGGCTACTGGCCTAATTTGGCTTTTGTGTGTGTCCACTTTTAATTAGATTCCTTGGATCTTATTGAATGCCAAGGCGAATCTGTTATCTATTACTTCAACTATTATGCAAGGGTTCTGAAACGCCACAGCCATTTCGTTTCTACCAGATTTCTACTTCTCTTGATGAATAACGAAGAAGACCAGCGTCCATCCAGCGACTTGCGAAGTTTTTTACTCATTAATAGGCCCAAATCTGTTGTAAATTCAAGCTGGGATTTGAGAAAGACTGATGAAATTATGTATGGTTGCGGTCAACATTGATGGTGCCGATGGCGTGCCGCCGAAATCTCAACGGCGGGGGCACGCCGCCGCTGCTATTTTTGGCCCCACCGCAATCGGTCTTCCCTTATCGGCGCGGTGCCGCGGTCTACACAGCAAAAATAAAAAAATTGATTTTCAACAAAAGGTTTTGCTCGAATTCAAACAAGTAAAAAAAATTCAATTTTTCTGTTGGAATAGTGACTTGTTTATTGAATTAAAATAGTAAAAAAAAATCCAATTTTTCTGTTGAATTTGTGACTTGCTTATTGAATTCCAACAAATTATTGAGATTATTAAGATTTATGCACTTTTTAGTATAAAAATGTAATTTTCGACGCAAATACGTTATATTAATCAAAATGGTTTGAACTTCAATAGTAGACGGAAATTTCTTGAATATTATATTGAATTTGACTATGGGGCCATTTGTAAAGTGAATTTATGTACAAATGTTTTTATGAACATATAAAATTCCTGTACAAACATGTTTAACTTATAATTATTATTTTAGTGCAATGGAAGAATATCATAGAAATTTTTAAATCGCTTATGGCTTATGGAATAGTTACAGTGTATCAATAAAGAGAAACAGTCTTTTTTGGCCTTTTCAGAATAAATACAAGACCGGGCATATTAAACGTTAATATCATACTTTACGGGATTATTTATGTAGTATGACTACTTGGGTTTTGCTGGAAACCGACGATCACGGTTGCCACACTTGGTAAAATTTTACTAAATTTAGCAAAAACGACCTGAGTTAGTAAACTAAGTAAATCAAGGTCAAATTTAGTAGATTTTTGAATTTTTTTATAAATTGTTAAGTTTTTTTTTAGTAAATTTAACAAAAAAAGAATTGTTCGGCCCAAAACAGTGCTAAAACCCTCTGAAGTTTTGTCTTCACGGCAGTTTCTTGTTTGTCGGGCATCAAAAACTACCAATAGCAGCAAACGGCGCTCTACTCAGACAGTAAATTACCGTGTAATATACAATATACGGAGCAGCACAAAGTAACAGAAGGATGTAGACCGTGCCGATAAGGGAAGACCGGTGGCGGTGGGGCCAAAAATGGCAGCGGCGGCGTGCCGCCGCCGGTGAGATGTCGGCGGCACGCCACCGGCACTATCAATGTTGACCGCAACCATACATGTTTTCATCAGTCTTTCTCAAATCCCAGCTTGAATTTACAACAGATTTGGGCCTATTAATGAGTAAAAAACTTCGCAAATCGCTGGATGGACGCTGGTCGTCTTCGTTATTTATCAAGAGAAGTAGAAATCTGGTAGAAACGAAATGGCTGTGGCGTTTCAGAACCCTTGCATAATAGTTGAAGTAATAGATAACAGATTCGCCTTGGCATTCAATGTTTTTTCTACGTGCCATGTAAGCAAAGATTAAATTAATAAATATATAGTATTTTTTAAATTTATATTTTAGGACGCTTTTACCCAAGAAATATTGAAACATTCCTTTTGTCACAATTACTATAAGCACATTGCTGTGTGTCAAAACATTACAAATCTCATCTTCCTTTCAAGATAAACAATTTAAAATTACAATTTACAGCTTTTTGCATAAAAGCTGTAAAATAATCAAAATCGTGATTCAGGAATCGTGATTCATCAAGAAGCTTCAACAGATCATTAGGTATTTATAAGCCCTTCTAATTTCAACATAAGATGCTAGATAATATTGTTAACTGGAATCAAATAAATTGAAAGTTAACCTAGTTAACCTCCCACGCCCATCAACTCCCCAAACACATTCAATCAAAATTTTGAGGTAGTCATTTTGTTCAGCATATTTTAAAAGTATAGTAACTAGGTTTTTGGGGATGTCAGTCCCCCCCCCCCACACACACAGCCCTTAATTCCCTTAAAATATTGCCCTTATTCTTGTTTCACAGCCTATAGGCCCTTTATCATCCTGTTTATAATGCTTTTTTCAAAATTGTGAGAAATAGGAACATTAAGCTCAAAATAAGGATTGTTTTCGCTAAAGTAAAGAATTAACAATACTTAGAAAAAAAAATTCCGATGCACAGTCAACTGCTTACCATAGACCTTGGACCTTAGATCCTCCTGTGCCTCCAGAGGCACTTAGGGCATCCAAGAAGAGTCACCAGTCATCTCTCATTACTGCGGCCACCCAGACGTCTTTCCATTCAGGTTGGATTGAGGCATTGAGGTTTGCGAGGTCAGCCCGGTAGCTGCGTCGAAAGGTATTTTTGGGGCGTCCTCTTCTTCTGATAACCCGTGGCTACCACCGAAGGACGATCTTCGGTAGTTGAGTTTCGGGCATGCGGATCACTTGACCGAGGTATCTCCACTTCCCATATTTGATCAAGTTGGTTACCAGTGGCTGAGATGTCTTCTGTCGTATAGTAGCCCTTGTTACTTTTTGGGACCAGTGGATATTTAGAATGCGCCTTAAGCACAAGTTTTTGAAGGCGAGGAGTTTATTTTCAAGTATTTGATCTATGTGCCAAGTTTCAGAACCGTAGAAAAGCGTCGAGAGGACGTTGCTTTTGAACAACCTCAGCTTGAGCCGGAGAGAGTACTTCTGGCTACGCCAAATTGTAGACAGTTTCCTGAAAGATGCATTAGCCTGCCCGATTCTTAACTTGACTTCTCGCTGACACGATCCTGAATTGTGGAGGGTACTTCCTAAGTACTTGAATTCTATGACTTTCTCTATCGTCTCATTACTGCATCGTAGGTCGAGTGGAAATCCAGTGTTCGCCATTTTTTTGTTTTGTTGGTATCTATCTTAAGGCCAAAAGACTCGGCAGCGTCCCTGACTTGGTTAAGGTAATGCTGGAGCTTTTGTTTGCAGGACTCTAGGAGGCTGATATCGTCAACAAAATCAATATCTCCGAGTCTCTTATTATCCAACTGGACCCTATGTCCATCGCAGGTCTGGAGAATATAATCAATGATAAGAATAAATAGTAGTGGTGATAGCAAACAACCTTGTTTCACCCCTGTAATGATACGAAAGTAACGGGTAATCCCCTCACTTGCCTTTACGCACCATTCTGTGTTTTTGCAGAAGGCTTCAACAATTTGAATGAGGTTATTAGGAATACCGTAGTATTGGAGAACCTTCCAAAGCGTTTGGTCATCTGCCGAGTCGAAGGCTTTCTCTAAGTCCATAAAGACCCAGTACAGCTTATTGCACCATTCATTCGCTTCTTCTAGCAGCGTTGTAAGAGTAAATATAAGATTGGCGCATGATCGGTTTGGCCGGAATCTATGCTGCTTCTGTTGGAGGTGTTGGTTAAGAGCGGGTTGGATTCTGTTAATCAGTGTAGTTGTCAATAGTTTGTTTGACATTGATGTACAACTGATACCCCTCAAGTTTTGCACTTAGTAGAGTCACCTTCTTCTATTATTTCGAATAGAGTAGTGTTTGTCTAATCTTAAGGGATTTCTTCTGTTCTTCAAATTATAGAGAAAAACGTGGTCCACTCAGTTAGGCATGCAGCTACTGAGCATTTAATCATTTCAGCCGCAATTCGATTCTCCCTAGGGGACTTCCCAGACTTCAGTTTCGTAGTATCTTCAGTATCTCCCAACCAGAGGGTACTTTAATATCGACGGCTAGATTTAGAAATGGCGCGTCTGGTATATCTGGAGGATCAGCAGGTGATGGTCTATTTAACAATTTTTTGAAATGTGTCGTCCAGGCTTCGTTCACATTATCAGGGTCAGTACGAAGTCGTCCAAACCCATCTTTGACGGGTCCATCTGTCTTTGGACGTTTTCCAACTATCTCATTGGTGACGCAGTACACTGACCGAGAGTCTCCCCGTCTAGCAGCTTCTTGAGCCTTCTGAGCTTTCTGCTCAAGACTACGGCGTTTATCAGCACGGACGCTCTTCTTTATAGCCTTATCAAGCATAGCATACTCTTGTTCAATAGGATGTCACGCATCAGGAGAAAGAGTGTTGAGAAGAGATGTCTTCTTGTCAGCCCACTTCTCGATCAGATCCCACGATTCGACGGAGATCCATTCATCATTTGGCGACTTTTTCATACCAAGTGTTTTGTAGGCAGTACATCCAACTGCACAATACACATATTCTATTTTATGTGGTATTTTCCTATTTTCTGTACACTTTTGGTTAAGAGATATGGAGGACTTGGATATGGATAGGATAAATAAAGGATAGACTACCACTTTCCTCTTGACATTTTTGAATACTTTATAACAAAATTCTTGTGGCATAAAAGTTACGAGCCCATTTAAATTTCAACTCTGATTGAAACTAGGTTAACTTTCAATTTATTTGATTCCAGTTAACAATATTATTCTAGCATCTTATGTTGAAATTAGAAGGGCTTATAAATACCTAATGATCTGTTGAATCTTCTTGATCTTAATCACGATTTTGATTATTTTACAGCTTTTAAGCAAAAAGCTGTTAATTGTAATTTTAAATTGTTTATCTTGAAAGGAGGATGAGATTTGTAATGTTTTGACACACAACAATGTGCTTATAGTAATTGTGACAAAAGGAATGTTTAAATACTTCTTGGGTAAAAGCGTCCCAAAATATAAATTTAAAAAATACTATATATTTATTAATTTAATCTTTGCTTACATGGCACGTAGAAAAAACATACTTTCAGAAATTTACTTTATGCATATATTCAGATTTTTTTGTTGTTTTTTTTTTGGGGGGGGGGGCTTTGTGAAAAGTCAACATTAATTGTTCATTAAATAAGGGCCTTCGTATTAAATCGTAAATTAATCAATCATTTTCTTCAAGACATTTTTTAGTTCTTCTTCTTTCTTTTTTATTTCTATTTTCTACACAGATGAATAAAAAACGAACAGAGATAAAATAAGATAAAACAGGCTATTAAAAATAGTAAATAGCGAAGCTATGTCTTAAGCTGATCAAGAAAAAAACTACCAGAAATTGTAACGAACAATGAACTAAAAGTTAAAAGAAACAGATATTAGATTTAATATAAAAGATGACACCGCGTGGGTTCTGAAATATTGAAATTAATTTTGCGGGCATCATTTTTATAGTTTTCAAGAGAAGTTCTTTGTACAAATTTTTTTCATAGATACACCCCATGGATGCCAGTAGAGACAACCAGGGAACAATTTTTCCCTCTTTGGGATGCAAGAAGATATCAGAAAATGTATGGAAATACGAAAATGAGAAATATTTCCCGTTTAAATCTTGGTAAAAAATAAAGCTACTGGTATTACTTGCTTCCCCTGGGAAATATCCCGGCAGCACCTATGGTGCGTGCCCATCTCAACCCCTTTTCTGTAAGTAAGAACATGAATGTAGCCTTTTATATCATATATAAAACATTTTTGCACTAAGAAGAGCCATCAACCCGCAGCACCTATATTTCAGGCTTGGTTTCATTGCAACTGAACCTTCTTGTAACTGAACCCCTTGCAACTGAACCCATGAGACTGAACCCTCGTGTGTCTGACCCCAGGTGCCACTGAACCCCTGTTTAACTGAACCAGCGTGTATTTAAATCCCTTTGCAACTCAATCCTCATGTAACTGCTAATATTTACATTTATGTAATTTTTTATATTTTTGTCATGACAGCATCGTCATGAAATACCTTATGTATCCAAAAACCCAATTTTAGTGTCACTTTGGAGCCCAAATATTGGAGCCCTCAGCCCAAATACAACAGATGCCCAATCGGTACTTTTCAAAATGATGTATGTATTTTATGTTTCAAACGAAAATGCAAAAAAATGCAATGTTTCTAGTAAAACAAAGGCAACAATTTGAAGGCTATGAGTAAAGGAGCCGATGGGTGAATCCCCTCTTCTCTTTCAGAGTATTTTTGATAATTTTACTTTTAAAATCACTTTTCATTTGTGTTTGATGAAAATTTTGGAGAGATAGACAAGGAGATCAAAACCAAAATGTTGCACAGCTTCCTTTTTGACATGCAGATGCACAATCGAGTACCTAAGACCTAATTCCTAATTTCCATAGTTCATATGGAAAATATGTAGCAAGTTTTCCTTAACTTTTCGAATCACTTACGTTATGTGACCATACGCAATACCTATTCCAACTTGAGAAACTGTACTTTATTCATATAATGAAGTTGATTACAATTATTATCATACTTATTACCAAGTTGATGCAGGGGCGGATCTAGAGCAAAATCTTGTGGGGGCAATGTGAAAAGGGCGCCAATAAACAAAATCTCGGGTGGGATCCAATGTGACAAGGGTGCCAATAACTGACCAAATTGATAAATTTCTTTAAAAAAGAGAGTGAGAAACAGAAAAAAACAAGGATTGAGGGCACCAGAAAAAATCTTGGGGGCCCGGGTCCCCCTCTTGAATCTGCCAGTGAGTTGATGGTAATTTTAATAGATAACCAAGTGGTGCTTAATTTTTCTGGAAATTTAACTAGAATATAGAATCTTGAATATCAATTTATATTTCAGGTTTAGTGTTTTTGCTTTGGGTTCCAGTGCGTATCCCAACTTCTGCGCATTTGGAAAATTTACTGACTCATTATTTGGTGAACTAGGCGGTGAACGTCTATTAGCCCTGGCCTGCGGTGATGAGCTTAGTGGACAAGAACAAGCATTTAAGGAGTGGGCTGTTAGGGTATACCAGGTATGTGATCCCTAAGAGAGATTTACAAAATTCAGCAGAACTAAAGTTCTTGCTAAGTATATCTCACTATATGATGCAAGTAATGTTACTGCTACTACTGTACTACAAACGACTCATAGCAGCACCAAGCCAAACACAGCTTCGTACGCTCCTCCTCCGTCCCTATCTATTCAAGCCCTCTTTTAAGTAAAAATAGACAAGTAGTGGCCCATTTTAAAATGTAAAAACAAATAAATAAAGAACTGAAATTCATTAAAAAGGAGAAAACGAAGTAAATTCGAAACCAGATTTGGATGCTTAGAATGCTGATATAACATGTGATATAACCTGAATTTCCTAAAGTATCAAATATCATCTAGTTTGCAATTATCTAAACAATCTAGATAAGCCAAATTAGCTGAAGTGCCAATTCAATACATCTTTAAGTTACTTAACAAATTTGTTTAAAATCACAGAAAAACTTAGGATGAAGAAGAAAAAATTACAATGCAATGTCTAATAAATAAACATTTAAAGGAATGGACGGACGTAGTGTTTTCAAGGTCAATATGGCCATATTTTACGCAAGCTCTCGTCCCAGGAGTGTTTTCCCCTGATTGACGATCATTTTGCAGGCCAAGTTCAAAAGTTTGAATCAGCAAAATTAAGTACTTTCCCTACTATATTTGTGAACATTTTCTATAATGAAGTTCAAAGTTGTCTAAGCTCAGTTCAATTAAATATTTATAAACTTAACGTATTTACCAAGAACACACTGCCCTTTTTTCCCTGGAAAAGCCTGCCTGTTCCTTGCACCAGTGCGGTCTTAAAACGCTGCAAGACATTGCTATCTTTGATCAGTCGTTGAGCTGCGAAGTATACAACACCGGTATGCCATAGTTACATAGTTACCATAGCTTATCAATGCAAATTTTCAATGAGAACAGTGATGAATTATTTGAAATTAATCTCTGGCCAAGGCTCCTGGGTTTTCTTGGAGTATACTCTATAAAATGGGAAAATAATAAGCTCAATTTAGCCGAATTAGAAACTACCCCAGCCTGACAGTAGCCCACTGGTTCATCAATAGACGATTTGTAGCGATGAATCTAATTAATTTGAAAGTGTTTTACTCCTCGACACCTTTTTTTTTAAACTGTAGAATCAGTTTTGGCTGGCCCTAAGTTAAAATATATAATATAACATAATATAACATATATAGTATAAAATATATAATATAAGCTAGGTTTCTCCTGCCCGGTAAATTCGAGATTAGCCCGAACAGGAAGGTTAACTTATAAGAGTAGAAATCGGCACAAGCTTTGACAGAAAATCATTTCATCTAGCGTTTTGTGTTTCTTGGCATCTTTTGGTTATTTACATTGGTAAAAATCTGTGTAATTAGAAAAATTAGTGCAGTGATAAGTTTCTGGTCTCAGTTTCTGAAAAAGAAAAACACAATTACGAAGCTTGAAAATCCTGCCAAGAAACACCAAACGATAGATGGCGTTTGTGATTTTCGTATCAATATTAGTGCCAGTTTCTACTCTTGTAGGCTCCCATATTCGTTGAATTCGCTAATGCAATGACCGGTAAGAATCTAAAAAAGTATTTATGCAATTGTTCATTTAAGCTGTGTAAGGCGTAAGAATCTTGGAAGGGACACAGAGAAACAGAGGGACTACTTGAACAAGTCAGGGGACTCAAAATCCTCTCATTGTTTAGCTTAAAAATTCACACAGAATAACTAGTCAAATTAAATCCAACAGGTTTTCTTTTTACTGGATTAATTCAGCATAGGAAAACAGACCATTTTTGAAGGTGGAGTTATATGGGTCTCAATAAATGACTAAATTAAAGGAATATATGAGTGGCTTACAAAAACACACTCCAGATACAAGCTCAATGAAATCAAGTCATACTTTCTACCACGGAATTATTGGAACGTAATCTGTATTCTTTCCTTTGGGATAGAAATACAAGGAAAAGGATGGTTTTGAAATATTTTGTTTTATTGAGTTTAAATATTGGCATATTAAAAAATGTAAGTTTGACACAAGAATCAACCGACTTATTCCTTGACAAATGTTTTTAACCGAAGACCTTATAATATATTAAATAGACCTTGCATTAGCGATAAAGTTATTGCTAGTAACTTAGTTATTTATACTAAATAACTTAGTTATTTCAATCATTATATAGAATTGTGAAAAGTGGAGCAAGCGCAAAAGTAAAAAAAAAAAAAGACAAAGAAACAAAATTACAAAAATGATGAAAAAACGAAAACCTAACGAAACAAAAAAACACGACAGCAGATATCACGAATCTATTGGCCTGGGCCTGGTAGTCAAGAAGCAAAAAAGACAAAGAGAAAGATTTTCAAAAACGATGGAAAACGAAAATCTAACAAAACAATAAAAACAAAACAAAAAATATCACGAATAAGTCATGGGCCTGATAGTCAAGGTTGATGTTGATAAAGGTTGATAAAATCACATAAGAAAAGCTAAGATAAGCAATCATTTTTATTAATAGTCATTTTTTAACCTTTAATCTCTTTTGTCTATCTTTATTTAAGCACTTTTAATATGACTTCAAAGGTATTAATAGTAATTTGGACTGAAGAAAGGTTGAGATGGACGGCCTGAAACGTTACACCTAGCAATATCATTTAACTCGAATCTCTCTCTCTCTCTCTTTCTCTCTCTCTCTCTCCCCATCTCTCTCTCTTTTTTCTTTCTCCTTTCTATATCTCTTTCCCTCTTTCTCCTGCTCTTTTAGTTCTATCTTACCCTCATTCTCTCTGTTTGAAGATGGAAATTAAATGAACTCTAAGGATAGATATTTCGAGTTAACAATGTTCTCTAAGGGGCTATAAAAATCCTTTGAGTAATTCCTTAATTTAGGTGAGGAGCAAAGTCATTATATATCCACCATTTTCTATGGAGAAAATTTGTCTCTATTTCCTTTCTGTCACCTGGATGGGGGGAAGGTACTTGTTAGCATGTACTAAGAGAAAGTCCCAGCTGAATAATTGAAGAAGCACCTTAGGAAATAGTCCGATTCTGTTGAATCTGAAGGGCCATGAAAATTCCTTGTTTATTCCCACGCTTTCCTTTGTATGTCAAAGTGAATTACCGAAAACAAAAAAGAAAGATCTGAACTTGTTTCAACAATTGAATTGTGCTTTCTTCGAAAACTTGATTGTATTTGGAAAGCAATTCTTTTTAGATTAGACTTTTCAATTTTAAATATCGATCGATTTTTTTATTAATATCCTAAGACAGACGTGTTTCGATTTATTTAAATTATCAAATTATATAATAGTTTTATCATAATTAAAATGAAAAATGATTTTAGCTTAGATTTGCCTCCAAAAATTTATTTTGAATTTGAATCAAGACTTAGACTGGGATACAAATTCGAAAATGAAGAAAAAAAATAAGGAGCTACTTGGAAAACACAAGAGATTGCAAAGAAACTGTGCACATTGGGACACTTGAGGGGGATGTATTCGAGCACCCTGTTTCTAGTGTAAGCGCCTGCTGTTATGCATCATATCTATTATTTTCCAAATAAGGCCCTTAGCTTCGGGGCTAGGGTCTTAATTTGGATTCGATCTTTGAATTCTAGCTGAAATGTCTGTTCCCGATGTCTGAAGTAATAAGCCAATCAGCCTTTTTAAATTCCCGTTTGCCACAAGGGTCGGCTTCAAGTTTGTTTTTACGTCATTAAAAAACAAAAATAAAATGGGGACCTAAAGGACCATGATTGTATTTACTTGAGACTGCTACACTGATATCCTGTAGGTTAAAAAGCACAGAAAGGTAAATGGTCCCTAACCTTGGCATGAAATAATCTGTGAAATAGCCTGAAATATCATATGAAATGGGATAATCTGTATTGTCGTTTCACTTGTCGTGATGCATCCTAAAACTTAGAACTGTGAAAAAAATCTTTTATTTTGCATGTTAAGGGGGCTTCTCCCAGAGAGCATAAGTTCTTTCTGCTTGCATAATTATTTTTTGCAATGTATTTTCATTCTCGTTTGATGTGGAAGTGCCTCCGAGGGTAAGAGGAATCGCAGTTGCGTAACAGATCTGTGGTCACAATTAGGAGGGGGCCTAAATTTCGAAAAATACCTCTTTTTTTTACCTTGACATAAAAATCAAAACAGATCCTTGCCCATCCTTATTTCTGTGAATAGGTGAAGATACAAAGTAAAAATCTATCTTAGACCTTGGAAAGGTTTTTTATTTCAGTGTTTTGGGCGGAATAGAAATGCATGATCAGTGGCATCTTTTTCATTGCTACAGGAGCATAGTTCAATGTATCCATAGCGTGCATAATACACATATTCCTTTCCTTATAGGGGGGGGGGGTGTCATAAGTTATAAAAAATGTTTTATTTTTCAGGGCTGTGAGCTAGGACGTTTCTGAAATTTTTTAGTTGTGCGACCTCCCTATAATATGTCAAAATAAAGAATGTTACAGTCCATTATAATAAATAATTAACTGAGGCCAATTATTTGTTTAATAAATTAAATTTAGTCTAATTCTTGGTTCATTGATATACGTTTCATTTTTTAATTTGAATTTTTCCATTTATATTAACATTCTGCTGAAAATCGTCAATCAGTAAAATTAAATTTATTTCGTACACATAGTATCTTCTGATCGACACCGATCTCAGGTTCAGAAACGATGCACAAGATGTTATTACAAGTGAAATAAGAACCAATTCGTGTAGATTTACTGCTTTAGTCCCCACGTGAGTAAATTGAGAGTCAATCTCGCTCGACCCTGACCTACAAAGTCAAGAGGAAGGCCCACCTCCTTGTCTAGTTATTGATAAAATCGTGGCGTAAAATAGCCAAATTCTATCGCAAGTTTTTAACATAAAACCACCTTAGTTAATTATTTCGTTCAATTACAATTAATTAGTTTATGCTGAGTTTTTCAAAAACAAATTAATTAGCTGTGAGTTAAACTGTTAATTATTATTAATTCTTATGAAATTAATAGTTTTTAATTCTTCACATTATTATCTAATCTTCTGAATTCAAAATTCTTAGCATTGTAATACTGCTTATAAACTACTTTCAGTTCGCTTGCGAGACTTTTTGCATTGACAGTGGTATAAGCGAAAATGACTTGTCAATTAGATTCTATTCAGCTCAAAAAGATGAAAGTTCAGTCAGATTTAAGCCAAATGAAACAAATTTGGATATCAGCACAAGTAAGTGTCTCAGACCTTTTATTGCACTAGTTTTACATCATTCTGGATATGTTGCAACAATGCCAAAACGTCAGTTTTAAAGGACCCAGAAAAGTAGAGATATTCAATTTGGTCAAGAATGGCAAACAATTTTTTATTTGTGACTGCATTCTGAGTAGTATTCCCGGGAAAACGTATTCCCGGGAAAACGTATTCCCGGGAAAACGTATTCCCGGGAAAACGTAATTTTCAAAATGTGTGTCTATACAGACGCATAAAATGTTCTGTTATATATTTCTGGAAAAAAAAACACTTGATATTTATTGATACCTAATAAACGTTCACTCACTTAAAAATATGTTTTCACGTGGTGGAATGAGCGAATAGGTCGAGATTATAAACACACTAAACTTTTGATAATTGTGTATCAAACAGTTTGGGGTAACGAACTGTAAGTAAGGAGCGACTCAGCCCAACAGTTATCAAAACTTCAAAAACGGAATTTTGGTAACAATAGATTTATCAAATGAATTGGCTTTTTATGTTTATTGTAAATTGTTAAAGTTCATCAAATTTAATGTTACTCATCAAAAACTATGAGCCTGAGAAAATTTGCCTGATTTTCGAAAAAGGGGAGAACACCTCCAAAAAGTAAAGTAATCTTAACGAAAACCATACCATCAAATTTAGCATGTCAAAGAACCCCAGGTTTCAAGCTTCTTTCTACAAAAATATGCGATTTTGTATTTTTGGCAGAAAAAAAGATCACGGATGTGTGTGTGTTTTTTTTCACCCGTTCATAGACCCTGTGAAAAAATCTGTAAGTTACGCAATTTTCCCAAATTGTAAACGCATAGTATTTATTATTAGGAAATATACGGATATTATTCGGGGATAATTTTGTGCGGGAGGAGGGATTTTCCACTGGGAAAATTTTCGGGGGAAGGAAAGTTTCCGGGGCAGTACTCCAGATGAAATTTTTCCGGGGGGGTGGGGGTGAATATCCTGGCATGATTATAAAAACAGTCAGAAACTAAATAAAAAAAAAGTTTTTTCAACTGAAAGTAATGAGCAACATTAAAACTTAAAACAAACAGAAATTATTTCATAAATGGAGGGGTTACCCCCCTCCTCAATACCTTGTTCTTTTCCTTAAATACAAAACATCCTCCAACTCTGGAACAAGGGGGCCCGCAGAAAATTTTCCAGGAGGGGGGGGGCAGATACCAGAATGGCGGAGATAAAATAAAACTCAAATAAAATTCTCAAATTTGGAAAGACCTTTTTTCCACGGGGGATGCGGGTATTTTCCGGGGGGAGTATTTTCCGCGGGGGGGGGGGTATTTTCAAGGGGGTAATCGCCGGGAGGGGGGGTATTTTCCAAGGGGGTAATCGCCGGGGGGGGGGGTAAACGCCGGCCACCAGACTGATCATATTTCAAACAGTGAGTGGTACAAAAATTTTATTCTATACCGGTATAGAAAAACCAAGAGATCTACTATAAAAAAAAGAATGGTTACTATTTTACTAATATTTTTACTAATTACTATTAGTTTTACTATTCAATTTAAGCCATTTATTTGTTATTTATTTAGAATTATTTGTTGATTAATTATTAATTATTTGTTGATTTATTAAAAGATCAATATTTTTAATTCACAAATTCTGGTATCTTGACTAAATTCTCCTTCAGGTTTAAGCTAAAAGTTAAGTTTCACTATTATGAAAGAAAAGCAAGCAAAATTCCTAATAGGATAAGACCTTATAGGATACAACCAATGGAATAGACACGTGATGATCATTATAGACTTAAGCAAAATTAGAATCTTACCCCTTAACTAGGATTATATTTTAAAAATTAAGTAAAAATAAAAACAATTAGACTTACGTTTTTAGCTTGACAAAATATGAGCAAACACCAAAGACCAAACTTACTCCTGGTAGGGCACGACGCTGTATATATATGTATAGAAAAACCAAGAGTTCTACTATAAAAAAAAGAATGGTTACTACTTTACTAATATTTTGACTAATTACTATTAATTTTACTGTTCAATTTAAGCCATTTATTTGTTATTTATTTAGAAGTATTTGTTGATTGATTATTAATTATTTGTTGATTTATTAAAAGATCAATATTTTTAATTCACAAATTCTGGTATCTTGACTAAATTCCCGTTCAGGTTTAAGCTAAAAGTTAAGTTTCATTATTACGAAAGAAAAGCAAGCAAAATTCCTAATAGGATATGACCTTATAGGATACAACAAATGGAATAGACACAGGATGATTATTAAAGATTCAAGTAAAATTAGAGTCTTACCCCTTAACTAGGATTATATTTTAAAAATAAAGGAAAAATAAAAACAATTAGACTTACGTTTTTAGCTTGACAAAATATGAGCTAAAACCTAAATCAAACTGACTCCTGGTAGGGCACGACGCTGTATATATATGTAAAACTTTCTTTGTTTATTAATTCCAAAATGCGGTAAGATTTATCAAGCTTCTCGTACTATTGCTAGGGCATACGAATACCATTGAGAGTATTTACTCTACACCCTAAATCGCCTTCTGGTTTCGGTCTCCTTTAGATAGATTAATTAAAAAAACTTTTTCCAAAAAATAAGTTCTTGAAAGAAAAGTAAAGAACTCCAACGAACCGAAATTACAATAAATAACAGTCAAACTCAAAATGAGCAGAAATTAACATAAGTTGGGCTCAAAACTCCCATGCCTTCCCAAGGTCAGAACAAAATTTGCACTTTACTGAAAAAAGTATAAATGTTTTTACTTTTATAACTTTAATAAATCAAATAATATCAACATTTTGATCACAAAATATCAGTATATGTATGTTAAACTGACAATTCACATTCATTTGTATTTTTTTCAGTAAATGGCAAATTTTGTTCTGGCCTTGGGAAGGCATAGGGGTTTTGAGCCCAACTTATGTTAATTTCTGCTCGTTTTCAGTTAGACTCGGTTATTTATTGTAATTTCTGTTCGTTTTGGGTTTCATTTATTTATCAAAGCTGATTTGCAGTAATTTCACGCTTGGTAGATTATTTGATTTATTTTTTGCTCATTTTTTGTTTAATGGAGTTCTTTACTTTTCTTTGAAAAACTTATTTTGTGGGAAAAGTTTTTTTAATTAATTTCTGTTCGTTTTATATTGACATAAGTCTTTTCAGGGAAAAAGAAAATAATACTTTAAATCTTTTTGTTTTTTTAAAGACTTTATAGTTTGGCCTGCTATTTGTATGCTGGAGAAACATTTTCAGCAATTTTTAACAACATACACCCTTTTAAAAATCTGGACACAAATAATAATGTTTAATTTAGTTTCATACCTCATCTAGTTGACCTGAAATGGAAAACTTGATACCATTCGCAAGAAAATCTGTTTACATTCTTTGATAGCTTGGATACACCTACGATATTTTGATTTGGTAAAAATCAGAAGTAGCCCCGAAAAATTGGATATAATAACTTCAATTATTCTTAAGTTACTGTTGAGATGCCTTATTAGGAATTGTCATCAACACAGTCTATTATGGTCCGATATTACGTCAAAGTTTAGTTTTTAAAGACAATTGGAAAATAGAAATATGGGCATGGAAGTGGGACTAGTTGCCCTCCAATCCCTTTCGACTGTTAAAAAGGGCATCAGCCCTTTCTATTTTCAATCGAATGAGCCCTTTTCGAAGTTCCTAAGACAACTCCTTCGATACGAAGTGCCCTGGTCTAAACAACAACAACAACAAAAAAATAATGCATTATACCCACATTGATCTTTACTATAAAAATGTCAAGCCTTCCAATCACTTTTGACTATTAAAAAGGGCACTAGAGCTTTTGATTTCCAATCGAATGAGCCCTTTTTGAAACGACATCGCTTTCTATAAACACCTTATATGCTCCAAGGGCATAAATTACAGCCCTTACCCTAAGGGCTGTTAGGGTGGTTGTCATCCTCTAAGACCTAATTTCCAGAACTTTCAACTACGCTAAACAAAATGGCTGTCTCAAAATTTCACTTGGATGTGTTTGGAGAAATGATGGGCGTGAGAGGGGTGTTAGTCTCTCTCTAATCACTTTCAACTATTAAAAATGGCACTAGCCCATTCAATTTCCAATCAAATGAGCCCTTTTGAAGTTTCTACGACAGCACATTCCATAAGAACCTTATATGCCCCCAGGGCATAACTTACATCCCTTGCCCTAAGGGCTGGGGGGGTGTTGTCATTCTCAAAGACCTAGTTGCGAAAACTTTCCACTACGTTGAACAAAATGGGTATCTGAAAATTCTGATTGGATGTGTTTGGGGAAATGATGGGCGTGAGAGGGGGGTTAGTTACCCTTGAATCATTTTCGACTATTAAAAAGGGCACTAGACCTCTCAATTTCCAATTGAATTAGACCCTTTTAAAGTTTCTACGATAACTCTATCTATAAAAACCTTATATGCCCCCAGGGCATAACTTACAACCTTTGCCCTGGGGGCTCTGGGGGGTTTGTCATCCTTAATTACATAATTTCTGGAACTTTCAACTACGTTGAACAAAATGGATACCTCAAAATTTTATTGGATGTGTTTGGGAAAATGGTGAGGGTGAGAGGGGCGTTAGTCGCTCTCCAATCACTTTCAACTATTAAAAAACACACTAGCCCTTTCAATTTCCAATTGAATGAACCCTTTTGAAGTTTCTACGACAACGCTTTGAATAAAAACCTTATATTCCCCCAGGGCATAAGTTACAACCCTGGCCCTTAGGGCTTTGGGGGGAGTGGTTGTCATCCTTAAAGGCCTAATTTCCAAAACTCTACTACGTTGAATAAAATGGTTATCTAACAATTTTGATTGGATGTGTGTGGGGAAAAGGTGGGCGTGAGAGGGGGGTTAGTTGCCCTCATATGACTGTCGACTATTAAAAAGGGTACTAGCCCTTTGAATTTCCAGTTGAATGAGCCCTTTTTCAAGTTTCTACGACAATGATTTTAATAAGAACCTTTTATGCCCCCAGGGCATAGCTTATAACCCTTGCTCTGAAGACTGTGGGGGGAATGTCTTGTTCAAAGGTATAATTTCCTGTACTTTGAACTGCGTGTAACAAAATGGCTATCTCAAAATTTTTATTGGATGTGTTTGGAGAAATGGCGTGCGTTGAAAGAGCGTTAGTTGTCTTCCAGTCAGGTTCGACTATTAAAAAGGGTTCTAGCCAATTCATTATCCAATTGAACGAACCCTTTTTGAAGTTCCTGTAACAACGCATTCTATAAAAACCTTATATGCCCCCAGGGCATAATTTATAAGCCTGTTTCTGAAGGATGTGGGGGGGTTGTTATTCGCAGAGACCTAATTTTCAGAACTTAAAACTACGTTGAATAAAATGAATCTCTCAAAATGTTGATTGAATGTGTTTCGGGGACAGGTGGGCGTGAGAAGGGGATTAGTTGGCATCCAATCGCTTTCGACTATTAAAAAGGGCACTAACCCTTTGAATTTCTAATCGAATGAGCCCTTTTTGAAGTTTCTACGACTACGCCTTCTATAAAAAAAAAACTTATGTGCCCCCAGGGCATGACACAACCCTTGCCCTGAAGGCTGTTGGGGGAGTGTCCTCCTCAAAAACATATTTTCTATCTGTAAATCAACTATGCTGAACAAAATGGCAATCTCAAAATTTTGATTGGATGTGTTTTGGGAAATGGTTGGTTTGAAAGGGGTTCTAGTTGCATTCCAATCACCTTCAACAACTAAAAAAGGCACTATCTGCACTGATTTTTAATTAAATGAACTCTTTTTGAATCTTCTATATCGATCGTTTTAATAAAAAGTGGCCTGGTCTAAGGAAAATGAATAATAAATGATATATTGTGCCAAATTCGTTCTTATTTACCCTCTGGGCATAGCTTAAATCCCTTTCCCCGAGGGTTGTGGGGGAGTGTCCTCCTCAAAAATATATTTTCTACCTGGAAATCAACTACGCTGAACAAAATGGATGTGTCTCAAAATGTTGATTGGATGTGTTTGGAGGAATGAGGGGCGTGGGGGGGGGCTAGTTACCCTCCAATCACTTTTGGCTATTAAAAAGGGCACAAGCCACTCCAATTTCCAATCGAATGAGCCCTTTTCGAAGTTTTTACGACAACTCCTTCGATGCGAAGTGCCCTGGTCTAAGACCAAGAATAAATAATACATTGTGCCAACGTCGTTCTTTACTTAGGCAGCGCTATTGCGCTGCCTATGATAAATAATGGCCTATATTGAGTTAATCTAGGAATTGAATTGAATTCTGAATTGATTCTAAACAAGTTTCATAGCAGTTCTTAAAGACAAAACAAAAATAAGAAATTCTTTTTCTTTGATTAGTTGTTAGACTTCTATTTTCTTCCTACTCTGGTCTAAATTCCAGGGGGGGAATGGCAGCATGGTAGCAAAGGACATCAACTTTGATGTCTTACTTTGCGTGTTTAAGTTGGGACCGTGGAGAAAATTAGTCGAGGAGGTCTGGGTTTAACAGAATCATCGGATTCGGGAAAATGTCTTGGTTCTGCTAATGCAGACTTTGCAAAACTCGAACAAATTCTATCCGTCCTCCCTTTTAAAAAGAATAGCCCAGACTTTCAATCATGAACAGTGGCGGATCCAGAGGGGGGCAAGGGGGCGCGCGCCCCCTAACGTAGTCTAAAGTAGTGTAATTTAAATAATTAACGCAAGTTTTTGTTAATTAAACTTGCTCCTAACACAAGTTTATCGGATCAAACTATTTTGGCCCCTTCCCCCAAAAAAAAATCCTGGATCCGCTCCTGATCAGGAAAGAGTCGGGAATTTTTCCCTTTTATAGACATCCATGTTTATCAATCGTTTCAGTTTCGATTGGAAATTTTTTTAGAAAGGTCAGGTTTCCACAATGGATGGACTTACTCCAAAGGGGTCTGATACTACATAAAGACAGGGAGAATGGCGAAAAGGCACTTAAATTGAGCACAGAGCTCACGGAGAGGACAAAAGAATCAGATTGTCTAATGATGTCAAACATTGTTACCCACCTAAGGTTACTACAGTAGATATGGTACCAATAGCTCCAAGGAGTTTTATGCTAGTCATGGTCACCTCAAGCAGACTTGTATGGAGAAAGACAAGGGCTTATCCAGGATTTTTGTTCGAGTGGGCATTTTTGTGGGGGAGGGAGCAAAACACTTTTTAAAACACACCAAAAAATGGTTTATACAGCTTTAAGTGTTTCGCGACGATTACTTTTGATATTGTTATAGCAAATTCCAAGGATTGATATTGTTATAGCACACTTCCATCTCTTGGTGATTTCATTATCAGTCCTATTAATTATTATCAGTAACATAGGTAGACCTAAAAAAGTGTCTTGGGAAAATTGCAATAAGGAGGGTAGGAGATTGGAGTAAATATTTGGGTATTGAACATACTTGGTATTGTACATGGAAAAAGCTGAAAAAAAAATTACCAAAACTTATTCACTTTGAAGTTTTTCTTGAAACTCATTAGTTAAAGTATTATGTTCAACTAAGTTAAAGCAATTACAAGTGATCATGAGCTAGATTAGACCAGATGTTCAGTTTCTAAAAGTCTGTTAGAATCAAGTCGAAATAGTAGGCTGCGTTGTCGTAGTACTCTTTAGACTATCGAAATGCCTAATCTCCCCTAACCTCCCTGTTTAACATTGTTTACAATTTCTATTTCTTGCACGAACCAATTCCAGTACATACATTACAAACAATAACAAACGCACACGCCAACTATTCATCTTCCAAATAAACTACTACTACTACTAACAACTCTCCATAGCACCACCCCGCCGGAGACCAACAAGCCGCTCACGCTCCTCATCTATCCCAATCTATTCAAAACCTTTGAATAGATTGGGATAGATGAGGATACATATACATATATATATATATATATATATATATATATATATATATATATATATATATATATATATATATATATATATATATATATATATAGTATACTAATACTATATATAAATACTATATATATGTGCTTTAAATACTGTAGTCACCTTGAAATTCAGACGATGAAATATTTTCTATCTCTGGAAATTTTCTAGATTTTTGGCGAAAAAACTAAAAGTAACTATTTTTTATTGAAAGTAATCTGCTAGGCTTCCTTTATATTTTCTATTGGTAATATTACTATAATTCATATTTTGCTCTTTTTACAGGGCTTGGTGCCACGCACGGAAGAAAAGTAATACCTTTACGTCTGAAGTCTAATGACAATTTACTTCCTAAATCATCAGAGTAAGTTTTTTTCACTCTCTCTCTCTCTCTCAGTTCTATTTTGGACTAATTCTTGAGTCGGGTGGCATCAGGTGTGTACAAAGGAAGGATGTTGGTTGCACTCCCCTCCTTTAAAATTTCCAAGTTTTACGATGTTTTAAATAACTGCCTATGTGTTTCAATAACTAACCTTTTTCAGTTTTTCCCCATTTTTAAAAATTTTCAGTTTATACCCCGTGTCTTATATTTCTCCTTAGCTATCCTTTTTCTCTCTTGATGTGCATTCGGACCTGGATCCCACAAAATTTTGTAAAACAGCCAATTTGTTTTCTAATCACGAAAATCGATCTGCAACTTTCTTTAATGTGCAGATTATAGATGTTTTAATTTTTTTTAATTCTTAACTATCCTTTTCCTTTTCTTCTATATACTCGTACTGGGTCCCGAAGGCTCTCTTTTTTCTTTATTTTTTTTTTTTCTTAACCAGCGATTTTTTCGAGCCAACGCAATTTAAGTATAGCTTTCTAGGGTGTGTAGACTATAGACAATAATAGTTATCTTGCATTTTAACTATTCTTTTAAACTCCTTTTAATGAAATATATTTCCAATTGCTTTCATAATGAAAAGGATATTTGAAATGAAAATGAAGAAATTTCAGTTAGCGTGATGTCGGATGGAATAATTTCAATAGAAGAACTTTAAAATGCTTCGTATAAGAATGTATAATGCTTCTTATAAGAATGTATAAGGTAATTCCTATTTGGCTCATTCGTATCAACGTCCCAAAGAAACTTATAAATTATTGACTTTTTCATTCATTATAGTTTACATGTAGCTTTCCAGGCTACATATACTAGAGATGGCAGTACTTATTTTGTATGTTCCTGGTATCCCATGTAATCAAAACCATAGGCAAAAATTCTTTTTCTTGGAAATATAAATGATTACGAAAAATGAAGAAAGAATCCTGTATAATCTTATTTCTAGTGGCTTTAAAAAGAACTTTGACATAGTTGAATGTTTCTCAAAACAAAATTTTGACTATGATCTTTATAATACGTGACTCCATTACCTTCCAATTTTTCGCAGTTTTCTCTTATTTCTCAAAAAGACTAGTGTGTCCTCCAAAGTCTCTCAGAGATTAAACGCTTATGCTCGTTTATTTGTTTTTATGTGTTGATTTTAGGGGACAGTTCAGACTACCCAATTTTCTTTCAGGAAAACTCGGGGGAACCTCAGAAACTTGGGGAATAGGGGAAGCATTCAAATGTACCAACGGCAAACCAGTGTGGATAGAAATTTTTTGGCAGTAATGCAGCTAAGTAATAGGGGATTGACAAAAATGAATGTTGATTTGAAAAGAAATCCATTAGCATATAAATTTACGTAGTAACCTACTATGTAAAACAGTCAAAAGATAGTGAGATACATTCATAATAATATACCTTTTCTTGTAGCTGGTTGTGTCTATACTCAAAGTGGTATTCAATTGTAAATCAATATTCTTTGGTATGTATAATATAGTCAACTGTAATAGATGGTTGTAAAAATGCCATGCCTTGTCCTGTCCGTATGACAACAATATGGATAAAAGGATTGTGGAAAACGGTGTCTTTCTTTTTCTCGAGTCAAAATAAGTCCCATAATCAAGACAAAGCCATTTTTATCTTTTTCTTGAACCTACTGCGATGAGAATCAAATGAACTGAAAATAATGTTCCGAAAAAGAAGCGGTATTAGAAAAATAGGCTTCTTGGTGGGAATGGGAATCTACTGATTTAAGAACTGCTTGTTTTATCCCCTTTATAACTTAAGTGACGTTCACATACGTTTGCCGTTATACTGTCATGGTTAGGCATATGTCCTTCGAGTTATCAGTATCCAGACAGTTCCTAATCACTTGTGAAATTTGGTGCCAGGCTTTAGTAAGTTGTGGTTTAGGACTCTAAGTCTAGGATTTCCAATTCCACCAATCTGTAAGCTTCTTTTGCAGCTAAATTATCATCGAGTGACACTTACCTACAAGTGATGAACGCCATTATCCACCTACGAGTGGCATTTAAGTGTGGTCTTCCATGCCCTAGTAAGTGCATGGTCACACATGCACGTTTTGGCAAACATGTATTGCCAAATCAAACATACATTTGAATCTTGGCAAACTTCCTCGTTAAAGCCCCTAGCCACTTTAGTTAACTGAAGGAAGATAGACAAAGCACCTTTACCATTCAATTCAGCCTGGAAATTGGAAATGTATATAACTCAATTAATTATTTCAAATTACTTGTACTTTTATTCCAAGGGACAATATACCAATGCCGATTTATATGAATACTATTTTTCCTCTTGCTAAGTGCTTTCTATCTATCTATATTTTTATTATCTTTTTATTTCTTCATGGATCTAGTAACAGGAAGAACGAATAGTTATTTAGCAACTAAACAATAGAAAAAGAACAATAGAAATTTTGAGAGTACTTATAATAATGTATTATGCTTCGTGCATTAATGGTTGTTAATTTATCTAAGCTCATTAATTGATTAGCAATTATTTCGGTGAATTTCCGTCATTATTTGTTTCTCACAGTTGATTGCATTACTGACAAAGCAGTAAAAAAGGTAAATAATAAATTGTACTAGAAAAATAACAAGCTAAAAGTTTCCATAAACATTATTAATTACTTTTGCTTGACCGTAGAGATTACAAATACCTAAAAAAGTCGTGAAAAAAAACTGCCAAAATAGATTTTATCGAGAAAATACATGGCGCTATTTATCAGCGTTATCCACGTTGAGCAGGAAAAGTATATCATTAATTCGCTTAAAAGAACATTGTTTCTTTCTAAAGATCGATATTGGGGTTTAATTTATTTTGAAGGCACGAGAAAACGTTCAGAAAAGATAAATTGTACTGAATGCTAATATATAAAGAGGTTTCTAGGAAAATCCATAATTACTGTTATCCGACAGTATTAGTTTTCAATACAGACAAACTAAAAGTCATCATGGGAAAAAGTCACAGCCAAAATAGGTTTTACAGTGACGACAATACACGATAATAGTGACGATAATACAATGACGATAATAAACGTCACTGTATTTTGGCTTTGTCCATTTTGTGGCGTTTGAACCCCAGTACTATTTATGAACTTGCTCTACAAAACATTTTTCTGTTAAAAACTGATGTTGGATAATATTGAAGACGTGAGAAAACCTTTGTTAAACGGCATTGAAGGAGCATACAAGTAGCTATAAAAGTCACACTTCTTATTGACTATTAAAAAAACAATGAAGTTCCAATAAATGAGGGCTTTACTACAGTAAAAAGTCAAATTCCTGAAATATACGAATGTTTCGGGTGTTTTTTTTTAATTTTGTACACTTATTTACGATTGAAAAAAGGACAGCAACATTTCTCCCCTTTTATATTTATCCAAAGGCTTGTAGAAAGATAGACGATTTCGATACTGAACTGCACTATTTTAGGCATCTGACTGCACCCTCCCGCCTACATAATAACCCACTGCCCCTCCTTAGTAACAGCTGATGCGCAATTATACATCACTAAGCAAATTTCATGAAAAATCAACTGAATCAAATTAGTTAAGTTAAGAGTAAAGATAAATGTCAATATTAACCACTTATCTTGTATGAGCTATGTGAATTTTCAGAAAAGAATGTGCCACCGCGTGGCATTACTTCCTCTGCAATTTTGAATCGATAGTAGCTTGTTCCTCTCTGGGGTAAAATCGTAGTTTGGTGCCATAAAATGGCAGAAAACACCACTTTCCCGTGGCACATAAATTTTTATTTACTCAAAAAGGGCAACAGAACTTGTAATTTCCGTTTTAATGAGCCCTCTTCGGATCTTTATACCATTTGTTCAAAAAGATGACTCCTCGAAAAAAAAAAATAATAAAACAAATAAACGCATTCGGCAAAAAATACAATATCCACATTTTTGTTGGTAGGAGTTTGAAGATTCTATAGAAGGATTCTCTGATATGCTGAATCTGATGGTTCGATTTTCATAGGATTGTTTTACTTTTTAGGGGTGTTTCCCCTCTTTTTGTAAAATCAGACAATTTTTCTCAGACTAGTAGCTGTTCATGATTAACATTAAACATAATCAATTTTACATATTTTGAATCAGCATGAACAAACCAGTTCCTTTGATGTATTAATTGTTATCAGATTTTCATAATAATTTCAGTTACTGTTGGGCTGAGTCGCTCTTTACTTATAATTTGTTGCCACGAACTGTTTGTCAAAATTTCAAAAGATATAATCAAGTCGAACAAATAACAGTGGGGCTACAATCCCTTAAACCTTCTGAAGGCTAGACCGTTATTTGAGGTTTACTGAAAACAAATCAACGTTTAAACAATGTCACTTTCATAACTATAACATTGAAAAATCCAAAACTACTGAGGCTTGGAGGAACTAATATCAATATATAATACAATCAATGTATTTTCGTTAGTTCTATCCCATAATAATAATATTATGGTGTTTTTCTCCCTTATTTTGTCGATGGTCTTTAAAACAACAATGTTAAAATAAAAATCGTTTTCAACAATGCAAGTGAAGCTCAAGCCATTTAGTTTTTTTTAGAGAGATGGAAGGGATAGCAGCACTCTTGTTTGTAAACCTTTTTAAGTCTTGTCGTAATATTATGTTTTGTTGTTGATATTGTGACAAATAAAAACCACACTGCTCAACATACACATCGTTTTCAGCTCTGGCCTTTAAATGGCTATAAGAAAACTATTGCCCTTTTTTGTTTGTGGTAATTTCTCTTCGTTTCGAGCTTGATTATTAATTTAATTTCTGTTTGTTCTGACTATTCATTTGAATTTCCGTTCGCTTTGTCTTTCATTTATTCATTGACAATAATTCATTTTTATGGTAAATTTAAATTATTACATGAATTTATTTCTGCTCGTCCTGGGTTTTAATATGGTTTTTGTTTTTTGTTGTAAAACGTTTTCAGAAAAAAGTTCTTGTTATTAATTAAAAACAATTGATGACCACAATATAATCATATAGATATAGAAGCTTCCTTTGGGGCAATATGGCCGGGTTTATTGTTACAAACCAACCCTTGACGGTAGTTAGAGCAAGGGCATTTTAATTAGTATAAGCGCATTCTCTTTATTTTATAAAGAATCGTCAGAGATCCAGTATTGAATTTTGAGATTCCTGTTACGTATTCATGATAATAGATTGCTAGTAGAAAATAAATTGAGGTTTGATGAAAAGGAAAAACGTACTGTACTGTGCATTCGAAGGTAAATCTTAGCTGCCACATGTTCTGTACTCAACATAATTAATATTTCACATATTCCTAAGCCTAAAGGTTTATGTTTTGTGGTTTTAACTTAAGTTTCTTAAATAATTGTGCACCAACTGAAATAAAATCACAAGTATGAACTTCAAATGAAGCGAAATAAGCTTACAAGTTATGTTGTTCAGTATACTTTGCAGAATGTTTATGAATTAAGGCCACTGTTCTAGTGACGCGCACGCCCACATGTTCCGTTTTTCATGCAGCCCCCTGCGTTCATTCTTCGTCGACATGAATAAATTCCTCTTTTCCTTTGATGTTTACAGACACACTGGAAAGCTAATTAACTACTAACTGTTTTACCTTCATAGCACAGGAAAATGGGGTTTCAATTAACTGATTTATCGGATATTTTGTCCGTGAAGCACTTATTGCTCATTCCGGCAAGATTTTCAGCGCTAATTTTTAGTCAGTTGAGACCAAACTTGTTCACAATGAAAGTTTAGCTAGAGGCCAGAACCGTATCTATCCAAAACTGAAGTTGAATCAATTTAAACTTAGCTAAAGCCGAACCAATCAGAATTTTTTATAGACTTATCTGATTGGCTAACATGTGAACCTTATCCACAAGGCCGTATCCAGGAAGAGGGGGAGGTCCCCCCCCCAAATGTTTGTCTGACTCGTAAAAACTTAAAAAAAATGACATTGAGTAAACCCCCCCCCCCCGAAAAAAAATCCTGGGTAAGGCCTTGCTTATCCATATATAGAAAAAAATGAAAACCAAAAATTATTAATAGTCGGAAAATTTGAATAAAAAACAAGTGAGATATTAAGGGGAACCGCTAGAGATCGCTAGAGCTCAAGAAAATGTGTACGACAAGAGAAACAAGGACTACATGAGATCTGAGATGAAGACAAATACATGGGATAATTACGGTATTATCTAATTTCAGCATCTATTACGAGTAGTAAATCTGATCGCTAGCATCAGGTAATACCAGATTTTGGAACTGGCTGAATTTTGGCATTAACAAAATTTCATTGTAAATGAGCCTTTAATGAATACAGACCTTAAGGGCTGAGCACACGTAGCTGTTTTCGGGGACTGATTTCCGAATCAGCGCCGATTTTAAAAGAAATCGGCGTCGATTTGAGCTTGAAAAATTTTCTAGTTTTGGGTGACGATTTACAAAATCAGTGCTGATTTTCATCATGAGCATCACAAAAAAATAAGGACACAAATAAATAGTCAGCCAGAGGTATCTGTGGTGAAAGGCCCCACTACTGAGCTGAGAACTAAACTGAGAACTAAGCTGAGATCAATCAAGCAACTATTAATAAACTCCAATTGACTATTTGTGTCCATGATTTTTTGTTTTGAAAATTTTGCGCAATAAATTTTTCTTTCAAAAAATTTTTCTTACCGCTATCGTTTGTCCACTGATGCTGAAATCGGTTTCCGAAATCAGCTACCTGTGCCTAGCCCTTTAAATAAAAGCAAAAAAACTAACGTCATCTATCTATAAGTTGTTTTTAATACGTTCCTTTTTTTAGTAGCAGTATTACTTGTAGATTACGAATCGCAACATAATAAAACAAGAAGAACATCAACATCTAAGCTTACAAAATAAAAAAGAAAAAATAGTAATAAACTAAATTGAAAAGACGAGTTGAAAATATTCTTAGTTTTGTATTTTAATAGCTAGAGGGTGAATCCATCTGCCGAGTTAAACGTAAACAACCAAACATATATTTAATATTGAATTTCATGTCCAAGGCTGTATTCAGGGGTGAAGGGGGTTTGACCCCCCCCCCCCCGAAATTTTTGTCTGACTTGTAAAAACGTAACAAACATGAATATAAACAATTTTTTGATGCGTTTTTACAAGTTTTTTTGTAACCCCCCGAAAAAACTCTTTTGCACACCCCCCCCCCCGAAAAAAATCCTGGATATGACCTTGTTAACTATCAATATTTTTTTAATGAAAAAAGATAAATTAAACTAAATATGCAAAGGAATTTAAATTATATCTATTAACCCTATTCAATTTATTTCAAAGGTATATTTATCAAGTTGCTCTACATTTAGCTCTTCAAATATCCCAAATTATCTAATCCCTTTGTATCTTGACTTAGCTTATTCTGAAGATTAGCCACTCTATATATGCTTGAGAACACTCCAACCTGAAACCAGGAAATCCGAGTACCATAATAATGAATATCAGTCTTCTGACAACATACCCCTGTGAAGCGATCTTTCAGGCAATAATTACAATATCTTTACATAAAAACCAGTGCACAATAATTGCCACTTTATTAATATTTCTACAAACTAACCTCATAGACTCCGTCGCTTCTTGTACATGCACATCTAATGACAATCTTGATGTCGTATCACCTTTAAGTATTTATAATCTTTGACCTGTATGTAATAAATAATATAATAGCTTCATCATGGGACTTTAGTGTCCTCTAAGGATTCTTTGCAATAGCATGTAAAAAACTTATGACATTCTAGAGAGAAAAAACGAAGCTATTTGACGATTGAGAAACTTCCTTCTTTAATGAATTCCTTAATGACCAAAAAGAATGTCAAGCATTTTATTCGAGGTGAGATTCCCAGAGACAAGTTGTCTCTGAAGAACATTTACGAGATTTCCTAAATTAATCAAATAAACTATTTACTACATTCAGTTATCAATTACTTTATTCTTACTAAATATGCGTTCACTTTCGGCCGATCTTACTGTGGTAGTTTTTCGACAATTGACTTTAGAACAACAACTAAAATGTAGACAAATATAGGTACTAAACCCAAGTTTTGACAGAAGAAAGCAAATTTAAGTAAATTTCAACTCAAGCTTGGGCTGATTGTTATTCTTCAAATATTTCAAAAGTAATTTAATTTGTCACACTTGATTCAGTTAGTTTGTTCATGCCGTTTTGCATCTACTACCTATGATTTCACATTCTTATGGAAATACTTCATCTTTATTGTCCGGTGAAATGGTCTTAAATGATTAAAATCGTCATCTTGCGAATTTAATAGAATTTTGATTCTTCATCTTAGCCAGATTGCCAACTTTTGATTTGACACCATCAGAATTTATTTCAAATTTATTTAATTTCGTTTGTTTCATCTTACTCATGGCATTGATTTTGAAGAGAGCCAGCTTGGTTTTCTGTCTGCAGTTGGATGCAGCCACGGTAATCGGATACTTTTTTTCTCTCCTTTCGGATGCTTCTTTAAATAACCAATCTATTCATCTTTAGGCTCTTAGTATTTCTAAATATCTCAATTCTATGACCCATTTTAGTTATTTCGCTCACTGTTCACAAAATGGATTAATCTTTCTACCATTTTCTTGCTAAAGCATTGCTACGCTGCATCTTCTTTTAAAACTTAAGTTAATTGTTTGATTTTCGAAGAGGAGAAACTACTCTGGAATGGGCTCGACAAGAAGGCTTTTTATACCCTGGTCTATTTAAAACATATGTTTCTCACATAATTAATAATGTATCCCCGACTTATTTTTCTGGGTCTCTAAATTTCTACATCCAGCATAATCTGATGACCTTCTTGTTATCAGTGGCAGTAAAGATAGATATTCCTAGTCTTTTAATTATGTGTCGAACTGCATTTGTTCAAACTGGTTCGAACTGGACTTTATTGTTCGAACTGGTGCATTTGTTCGAACTGGACTTTATTCAATCTTTTATTAGTGCGAGGTACTTTATTTTTGGCTCTTTGTTTCCGTCACCTTCACCTCTAGCGTGTAAATTGTTTTTTGTCCCCTCTATTACATGGTTTATGTGGCTGGGCATCAATATTGCTAATAATTTCCATTCTTTCCGTTCTCTGCGGATTTTTTTAATCCCTTATGAAGACTCAGGTGGGTTACTTGAGAATTATTGAAAACAGAGGTAAATCCAATCGCTAAGCTCTGTGCAAATTATTTTCAGTTTTTTCAATATTTCAGTTCTACACCTCTTTGGTGCACCTTTGTTAAAAAAAGTAAGATATTTCTTCTTTGTATATTCGGAATTTTCAATAAAATTCCGGATTTTATCGGAAAAATTTATTCAGAAACCTGGCTTTGAACAGAGATACCGGTGAATTTGGCTTAAATAAAATTTATGATAATTTACTACAGTCAAATAAAATAAACTTTGTTTCTCTCAATATCTTTGACCGTTGTTTACTTAATAATGAACCTTCACATAAAAATCAAGTCAATGGACCGGAAATTGCAGACATGGAGGCACTTTTTCATGAAAACTTCATGAATAACTTAAAAAAAATTCGAAATCCAGTGTGGCCTCGCCTCGCTCTTTACGCTAAATTTTTTTATTGTTTTAAAAAATAGAGTTGTGAGAAAGAGTCTAACTTTAGCGTAAAGAGCGAGGCGTTGAGGAGGGGACAGCTCCTTTCATATACGGAATAATTTCTGTTCGTTTTAAGTTTTAATGTCGCTCCTTACTTTCAATTAGAAAAACTTGTTTTTTTTGTTTAATTTTTGAACGTTTTTGAATTAATGCAGGTTTTGATTTTGGCTCACCGTACATGACTAATTAAAACAAAATTTGCATATTGATTTTAAAATTATTTGGTTAAGTGGCTTTCTCGAAAGTTATTTAATTTTATTTACGAACGTTTTTATTAGTAATAAATATACGTAACTTACGAATTAACTCACATAACGAACTTCTATATTCATATATTTTTAATACGTAGCCTATCTTAGGGGGTTCGACCCCTAGTCAATACTTCGCTCTTTACTCTAAAGTTAGAATTTTGTTCCAATTCTTTAAAAATGACCCCTTAATCACAAAGGCCGTTAATTAGAATAAATAGCTCTTATGAAAGTACTAAAAAAATTTTGGCTTAAAGAGTGAAGTATTGACTAGGGGGCAAACCCAATCACATACGTAATAATTTCTGTTCTTTTTAAGTTTTGATGTTGCTCCTTACTTTCAGTTGTAAAACTTGTTGTTTTTTATATTATTTCCGATTGTTTTTTTAAATAATGCTGGGAAATCCGGCACCCCCTTCACAGCAATGTCCCTTCCCCCATGAAGACTTCCTCCATGGAAAGATCATCCCAAATAACCCCCCCCCACTACCAGAAAAATTCCCCCCCTGAAAATGTCTGCATACTTACCCGTAACCAACATTATATGTAAACATTGGGTAAAGTTCATAACTTTCAACCCTCCCCCCGGGGACTTCGGGGGATTAAGTCATCCTAAAAGACATAGTTATCATATTTTCGACCATGCTGAACCAAATGGCTATCTCAAAATTTTGATCGGGTGATTTTGGGGAAAAAATGAGTGTGGGAAAGGGCCTAGTTGCCCTCCATTTTTTGGTCACTTAAAAAGGGCACTAGAAATTTTAATTTCCGTTCAAATGAGCCCTCCCATGATATTCTAGGACCACTGGGTCGATACGATCACCCCTGGGAAAAAACAAATAAACACGCATCCGTGATCTTTCTTCTGGCATAAAATACAAAATTCTACATTTTTGCAAATAGGAGATTGAAACCTCTACAACAGGGTTCTCCGAGACGCTGAATCTGATGGTGTGATTTTTGTTAAGGTTGTATATCTTTTAGGGGGTATTTCCCCCTTTTTTCGAAAATTGAAAGTTCTAGTTCACTTTTAAAGAGTCAAAAGAGACCAAAGGGCAACTAACCCTCCCCCCCCCCTCTACGTTGTTTTTCCCAAAATCATCGAATAAAAATTTTAAGATAGCCATTTTGTTAAAAATAGTTGAAAAATCAACAAAAATAGTTCAAAACAATGTTGAAAATAGCAATTGTTTCAAGTTATGCCCCTTGGGCATATAAGGTTTTTATGTAAGGGGAGGTCATATAAACTTCAGAGGTGGCTCATTTGATTGGAAATTGAAAGTTCTAGTTACGTGTTTATGCTTCAAAATGGATTGAAGCGTATCCATCCCCCCCCCCCTACGCACACAGAGAGAAAGAGACACACCCTCTTTTCCTCAAATGCATCCGATCAAAATTTTTAGATTACCAGTTTTTTTAAATAGTACAACGATCAGATAACAAGAACTTCTGGGTCAACATACCCCCCCCCCCCGCCTAGAGCCCAGGGGAAGGTTTGTATCTTATAACTTGGGGGCATATAAAGTTTTTACGGAAGATGCGGGCGTATAAAACTCGGAGGGGACTCAAATGATTAGAAATTCGAAGTTCGAATTCCCTTTTTAAGAGTCAAGAGTTATCCGATTGCAACTAGCCCCCTCCCCCTTCCCACAAACCCACTTGTTCCCAAATGCGTCTGATTGACTTTCTTATATAGCCATTTTGTTCAAAATATTTTAAACATCAAATAACAAAAACTCAGGGGTCAACACAGCCCCCCCCCAGAGCCCGGGGGAGGGTTGTAAGTTATGACCCGGGGGCAGATAAAGTTTTTTGTAATGGGTGGTCGTATAAATATTAGAGGTGGCTCATTTGATTGGAAATTGGAATTTCTATTTATTTTTTTAAGAGTCATCAAAAGTGATCAGCGGGCATATACCCCCCTCCCACCCTCTTTTCCCCAAATACATCCAATCAAAATTTTGAGATAACCATTTTTTTTAATATTCCAACGATCAGATGAAAAAACTTCGGGGTTCACCTACCCCCCCCTCCCCCCAAAAAACGGGGAAGGGTTTCAACTTATACCCCGGGGGCATATAAAGTTTTTATGGAAAAGGTTGTCGTATAAACTTAGGAGGAGGATCCAATGATTATAAATTGAAAGTTTTAGTTCCCTTCTTAAGAGTCAAAAGTGGTCAGATGGGAACTAGCCTCACCCCCACCAAGGCCATAAGGACATAACGCTCCATTTTTTTTTCTCCAGAGGCACTTCATATGCAAGGGGTGGTGTTATAAACTTCGGAGGAAGCTCATTGAATCGGAAATCAAATGTTCTAGCCTTTCTTAAGAGTCAGACGTGAATGGAGGGCATCATGCCCCCCGCCCTTTTCCATGCCCTCTTTTCCCCAAACGCATCCAATCAAAATTTTGAGATGGCCGCTATGTCTGAAATAGACAAGAGGTGAATTAATTAAAATAATTAGTCATCGGGGGTTGACAAAACCTTCCACTGTCCCCAGGGCAAGGGCTGTAAGTTATGCAGGCTGTCCTTTGTTCATATATTAGATTTTTATCGAAGAGTAATCGTATAGACTCTGGAAAAGTCTCATTCGATATAAATTGAAAGTTCTAGCTCCATTTTTATGATCAAGAGCAATCAGACGGTTGGCAACCCCCCCCCCCCCCACACACACCTTTTTTCTAAATGATTTCGATTAAAATTTCGAGTTAGCCATTCTGTTCCTAATCGTCCAAATGCCAAATAGCTATGGTTACGGGTTTGAACCCCCCCCCCCCCCAGCCCTGGGGGAAAGGGCTGTAAATTATAGTAGCAGCACATCGTTAACATACACAACTTCTGTATGGAAGGTGTGGTCGTATAAACTTTGGAAGAAGTTCATTCGATCGGAATACAAATGTATTGTGCCCTTCTTAAGAATCTAGAATGATCAAGAAGTAACAATCCCCCTCCCCCCTCTTGTGCCTTTTCCCCCCAAATGCATCTCACAAAAATTTTGAAATAGCCAGTTTGCTCAAAGTAGTCATAAATTCAAGTTGCTATAACTTAGGGGTTGACAAATCCACCATAGTCCCCAGGGAAAGGATTGTAGCTTATTTAAGTTGCCCATTGTTATAATATAACTTTTTTGAGGAAAGGGTGGCAGTACTAACTTTGGACGGGGTCATTTGATCGGAAGTTGAAACTTCTAGTTCTTTTTTTTAGAGTTAAAAGTGATCAGTGGACAATTGGCCCACGCCCCACTTTCCCAAAGGGTTTCCGGTCAAAATTTTGAGATAGCCATTTTGTTCAAAATAGTTCAACGGCCAAATAAATATATTTCCGGGTTTGAACCCCCCCCCCCCCCCCCCCCAGCCCCGGAGAAATGGTTCTGAGCTACGGAACATGCTTATTGACGCTTTGTTTACCTTGATACCTTGTTTAATTAGATGCTTTCTTTAATTTGAACTTTGGTACTTTGATACTACCATTGATACTTTGATGACAGTTTGATGTGGAAAAAAAATGGTTTTGGAATAAAGCATTCTCTTAAAGCTTGAGACTTTTTGCAATAAAAAAATTAACAAAAATTAATTTAAAAAAACTTTCCGAAAAAGAAGTTTTTCAAAGAAAAGTAAAGACCATATTAAGCTTGAGATTAGTAGATACAACAACTTGTTAAAATTCAAAGTAGAAACGATAAGAAATTACTGTTAAAAAATAAATAAAACCCAAAACGAACAGAAATTAAATAAATGGTCATAGCAAAAAACCATACAACAAGTAATAATGAAAACAGATAATAATATAAATAAATAAATAAATCGTCAATGACGCAGTAGGTTTTAAACTTCTATAGTGAAAGAAGGAGGCAAAACCCAAACTCTTGTTTGCAGTGATTTTTGTTCGTTCAAGCTTGATTTGCATATTCAATTTAAGTTTCACTCGTTTTAAGATTTATTTATTCATTTATATTAGTACCTATTGTATGTTTGTTTCGACACTTTCTACTCTGCCTTGACGAACGAATTGTCTAAGATATCACCGCACGATATTGTAATTCTCCTGGGTGACCTTAATACAACTGTGAGCGACAACCACAACTTATGGCGACAAGTCATTGGACCAGTTACTCCGGATTCCCTAAATAAAAATGGTCTAAGGCTTCTATAACTCTGCAGCATGCACAACCTTGTGATTACGAATACCATTTTTAAAAGGAAGAACATTCACAAATATACATGGTACAGCAACGACGGCCATACCAAAAATATGATCGACTACATTATCGTGTCACAGAGTTGGAGGTCTTCGATCAGTAACTGCAGGACGTGTAGAGCCACCGAGACTGGCAACACTGACCATCGCCTCGTCGTCGCTAACATGCGACTAAGACTCAAAGCCCATCGCTCAGAACCAAGACCAGTCAAGATCGATGTCTCTCGCCTCTGTGATCAGAAGATACGGTCGAAATATGCCATTGATGTCTCGAACCGCTTCGACGCACTCCTACCATTTGAAAGTTGTGAAAACGCACGGCTCTCGTTCAAAAAGAATGTCCTGGAATCAGCGACAGCAACTGTTGGACGGAAAAAACATGTTAATAAAGCGTGGATTCAGTCGGATACGCTTGACATCATAGAGCAGAGACGCAAGGCGAGGTTACTCGGTGACATGCCAACCTGCAGAAGCCTTAATGGTGTCCGCAACAAACTGATACAGCGAGACATGAAGCTGTTTGTGGAAAGGAAGGCACATGAGCTAGAGGGTGTAGCCAAGAAAGGTGACGTTGGCAGTATCTATAAGTATTTCCGTGATCTAACAGGCGACATAGCCCCCTCGATTGTATCTGTTGTCTCTGTGAATGGCAAGCCGCTCAGTGACGAAGCTGCCCAGGTCAGTCAATGGAAATACCACTTCTCAGGCCACCTCAACGCCGAAGCCGTAGCGCAGACTGACCAGGAACTCATCAGCTTAGCCGCCAGCACCCAGGAACTGCTGAAAAGTGACACAGAAACTCCTTTCACATCATCAGAAATCTACACAGCAGTAAAACGTTTGAAGAACAAAGCGGCAGCCGTATGTATCTGCTGAGCTCCTGAAGTAGGCCGGACCGGTGATGTTACTTTGGCTCCATTTGCTGTTTTCTGTGGTTTGGCTCACAAAATGGATCCCAAAGGACTGGTGAGGTGGTATAATCCTGCCCTTATGTAAGAGAAAGGGGAGCAAGAGCATCTGTTCGAACTACAGAGGCATAACGCTACTTTCAGTGCCTGGAAAGCTCTTTGCGGTGACCCTGCTGGATAGATGCACAAGCATTCTCAGAAGCAAGAGAAGAGTCCAGCAGGCGGGGCTTATGCCCGGGAGATCAACTGTCGAACGAATCTTTACCATGCGCCAGTTAATTGAGAAGACGAAGTAATTCCGGAGGAAAGCTTATGTAGCCTTTGTGGACTTCAAGGCTGCGTTTGACTCGGTGGATCACAACTCGCTCTGGCTGATACTTCGATCAACTGGTCTACCAGAAAAATACTGCAAGTTGTTTGAAAAACTTTACGAAGAGACCGTGGTTTGCGTCCAAGTCAACGGCAAACGGAGCACGACATTCGGCATCAAACCGGTGTACGACAAGGGTGTGCCACCACCCCGGGACTGTTAATTGTGTGATAGACCATGTCATAACACGAACAACAAATCGCCCGCCCCTTGGTCTTCAGTTTGGAAATCGCGTTCTGACGGACGCTGACTTCGCAGATGATCTTGGTCTCGTTGCTGACTCGATCGACCAGTTGACTGACGCTCTGGAAGTCCTGCAGGAAGAGGCAGCAAAAGTTGGGCTGAAAATAAACTGGTTTAAAACGAAGATATTGGTAATTGAGCCCCCAAGCCCAGTCTCGCTCCCTGAGAACATAACTGTTTGCGGAGCTCCTGTTGAGGTTGTAAAGAACTTCACTTATCTTGGCTCTGTGCTGTCTAATGTCAGCTCTAAAGTGGAAGAGGTGTGCGGCCGAGTTTCAAAAGCCTCGTCTATCGTCGGAAGGCTCAACAATCTCTGGAGAATGCCGCATATATCTAGGTGCACGAAGATGCGAATGTATAATGCATCCGTAAGCTCGGTCCTCCTCTATGCAGCGGAACCCTGGCCTCTCAAATCAACAATCCTCAGCATGATAGACGTCTACCAGACGAAACAGATCCGTCGGATTGAGGGACTTCGATGGGACGATTTTGTAAGCAACGCAAGGTTGCTCGCACTCGCCGCCCAAGTACCATTCTCCGTCCAAATAGCGCACCGTACTCTCAGATGGTTCGGACACCTCCTGCGTATACCGATGACAACCCCAGCCCGAATAGTCTACGATTTTGACGCCAAAGCTCATGGCTGGTCTCGCCCGAGGGGCAGACCTCAGACAAGGAGGCTGGATAGCCTCAACAAATTCCTTGAGATAGCTAACATTGCTATCGACGAGGACCCATTAATAGCACCAGACCGGTCAGCCTGGAGGAGCAGAGTTGCGACGCTCTCTACGCCGCCCCCAACGCGGCAGGAGCCTTAAGTCAAGTAAGTCAAGTATGTTTGTTTGCAATGATTGTTTATTTAATTTCTGTTCGTTTTGGGTTTTATTTATTTATTAATAATAATTTCTTGTAATTTATTTATTTACATTAGTGCTTGTTTTATATTTTTTGCTATGATTGTTTGTTGAATTTCTGTTCGTTTGGGTTTCATTTATTCTTTAATAGTAATTTCTTATCGTTTCTAGTTGAATTTTTGACAGGTATTTGTATCTGCTGATCTGAATTTTAATATGACCTTTACTTTCCTTTGAAAGGCTTCTTTTTCGGAAAAAAACTTATAGGTCTCTTTTACACTTCCAATTTTTTTTAACCTCTCACTTAAAGCACACCATCAAATTCGAAAAACTATGTATCTTTTTTTGGGGTAGATTACCCCAAGGTTTTTGGCATTAAGTTTCTGTTAACGAAAAAAACTGCATTTGCTGGATTAATTAAAACTGCGAAAATAACTTTTTTGGGCTAACAGAAACACAATTCTCTCAGATTTTTCATTCTTTCAGGTTGGCAACTCTAAACGTTTCCTTGACCTGGAAAGACATTGAATGGAAGGAGCCAATCACATTTTTACCTGGTGATCACGTTGGTTTATTTGCAAAGAATCGGAAAGAAATTGTTGAAGGAATTTATAAAAGGTTGAAAAATATGCCTGACAGGAACCAGATTATCCAAGTAGAACTTCTAGAAGAAATTCCCACAATCGCAGGTAAATTCTTGGTGTTCATAAAAGTTAGTATAATTGTATTTCAGGTTTCTTGTAAAATTAACTGAAAAAATATTTCCACAAATTAAGTTTTTCAAAGAAAAGTAAAGAACTCTATTAAACAAAAAATGAGCAAAAATAAAATAAAATAATCTACCAGGCGTGAAACTACCACAAATCAAAATCGATAAATATAGGAAACCCAAAACGAACAGAAATTAAAGTAAATAACTGAGTCAAACTCAAAACAAGCAGAAATTAACATAAGTTGGGCTCAAAACCCCTATGCCTTCCCAAGGCCAGAACAAAATTTGCACTTTACTGAAAAAATATAAATGTTTTTACTTTATAACTTTAATATATCCAATAATATTACCATTTTAATTCCTAAATATCAGTATATGTATATTAAACTGACAATGCACATTCATTTGTATTTTTTTCACTAGAGTGCATTTATCTGGCCTTGGGAAGGCCAGACAATTACAACCCTTACCCTAAAGGCTGTTAGGTTGGTTGTCATCCTCTAATAGCCCAGTAAAAATAGCGTTTGAGGTCAAACAAATTGTAAAAAAAATGCTTTTTGCACCAAAAAAGGCAGAAAAATCAGGAGAACAACATACTAAAAGCCCACCAAAATCCACCGATGGGAAAAAGTTTGACAGAGAAAAAAGAGGGGAAAGAGGAAAAATTCTGAAAAAAATACCAGGACCTCTGATTTTAGCACTGTAAATACCCAGTCCTACGTAGTTCAAGTTTCAGAACTCGAATTCTGCATCAGAATTATTATATCACACCAGCGGGGGTATCTGATAGGGTCACCGGGGGCAACACGGGAAAATGAGTAAGACTCAAACTCGCTCGATTTTATCGCTGTAAAGACTATTTCTAATATTATTTGAGACGCAGAATCCAAATCTTCCTTCAGAATACTAGTTTTCCTTCATCGGAAAAAACTGGCAGAGGGTGAAAAGTAGGGAAATTGAATTCTCTTTCTTTTTTTTTTGGCTGAAGTCCGTTTCTTTTGCAACTGCAACGCTTTGTTTCACAACCTGACTTGCAAGCACATCGTACCATTCTCAGTAGTGCTTCGGGTGCTGGCTTCGAGTCCATCGTTACAGGTACGTACTTGGTTCTGTCTAGCCGCACACTCCAGTCACATGGGTCCAGATCAGCTGAGCAACACATCCATTCCATGTCCTGTAGGAAACCTCTGAAGAAGTGAAACTTCGCAACTGACAATATCGGAGGCAAACTTTCTGGGCGGAGGAACGAGGTCGAAGAAGCCAGTTTTGTGACAAACATGGTGTGACGCAAATCCTGAAGGTTGGTATCAGCTTTAGCCCGATAAACAAGCAGTGTGAGCTTTTCGCCTGCACTGATGATCTGATGCTTTTCTGAGTTCTTCCGGCAAAAAACTGCCGCTTTCTCGGAATTCTTCAATAATCTTAGCCAGTAAAAGTGACACTGGCTTTCCTACACCGTAGAACCTAGAGGTCGTATCGCATCCCAGGAAAGCATGGATGGGCAGTATGACCTCTGCGACTTCCCCAAGCTTGCTTTTTAGTTCTCATATGTTGTAGAGTTTGGATGTTCCCAGCTTGGTCTCCGCTCGAAAGAAAAGTGGGTAGCTTCCTGGCTGGCAATAGTGAAGAAGCAAGACGAGCAGGTCTGTGTCATTGCCAACAAGACAGGTTTTTACCTCAGAACAACTTGTCACTGCGGCTGTCGCAATCGTGAAATCTGCATCACCTGAAGCATACACCACGCGACATCCTGACGAGCTTAGCACTCCACCAAGCAGGAGGATGAATTTTCCCTTGTTCTTCAGGTTGTTCAGGAAAAAGTCTTTTTTGAGGGTTACCGTTGTTGTCCCAGTAAAGTCGATATCAGGAGATCTTATGCCTTTCGATCTTTTCAAGTGAGTCTGGTCAAGAGTAGCGCCGGTTGTCCAAGGCAATTTATGTAGGAGCCATCCTCCATCTACAAAATATTTGCAACTCGTTGAAAATTCGCAGAAGAGCCTTCGATCATTTTCCAGAGGGCATTTGAGAGGGAAGCCTTGTCAGCTGTGCGTAGTAGTTGGTATGACCCGAAAAGTGCAGGAGGAAAAGATCAAAGTTCATAACCAAGAGTATCCGACAGATCCTGATCGTCGGCAGTGGCTACAGCCGCTAGTCGCTGAAACAATAACGTTTGGTCAATCTCGACCGGCTCACCATCAAGCTTCGGAGCCCACTTTGCAGCCAAAGTTACGACTTTATCTCTCTTTTTGAGTACAAAAGTCTCTACTGGCTTTCCAACCATCCCTTGCAGTATGTGCAACCCAACGTCTTTTGCTTCGTCTACGTTGACCTCTGGCGAAACATTCACTCCGGTAACAATATTCATTAGCTCCTGACCCCTGTTGAACGGCTGCAAAGGCTCAAGGAACTTGAGCAACTTCTGAAAATCTTCGCTGTCTCTCAATATCCTGGACCCCGATGTATCAGCGTGCTGGTCGCTTGTGTGGTAAATAGATCCAGTTAGGTCCTGTATGATTGCATTCATTTGAGCTCGCACTGCCATAGATAGTGTCCAGATCGACCGCTGCGCTTCATTCATACCTCTCCCTCTAGTGAGACCGCCAGCGGTCTTCAGAGTTTTCATGAAGACTTGTTCTATAACAAAGTCTGCTACCAGTCCTGACCGCGAATGTTCGGTTCTGTTAACAGAAAAGTGACCAGTTTGGAACTTCTCGTATAGTTCTGGCTGCGATTCTTTCAAACCAACAAGGGTTTGTAAATGAAGACGGGCTGATTTAGCATATGCAGTTCGACCTCATTCCGCGAAATAAGGAAGCATACTAAACCAGCTCTCAAGATACAGGTCAAAATCTCCAGTCCGTTCAGCGCGAACTGACATCCTAGGAGTTTTATTCATTTCAGAATACTGTTCAAGCCACAGTTTTGCAGTCCTAGATTCGCTAACTAGCTCCTTCTTTGCCTGCTCAATTTCTTCTAAAAGTGAAACCACCGCTGGAGACGCAGAAAGGTCTTCCATAGAAATATTTTCGGATGTCAGCTCTGTATAGACACTGGCTGCGCTCACCATTTGGGGTGCGAGTTTACTTCGTAGACCGTCAGAATTATCTTTGAAGGAACGGGAAAAAATTAAGATGTGCAGAGCCACGTCATGAGGAGAGTATGCGCTGATTGTTCTTGATACTGTTTCGCCAGATAGTAGGTATTTTACAGTTTTCGGTGCGTAGGTATAATCAGGGGCTTCAACCATGTCTGCTTCTTCCATAAAAAGGTCCATATACTCAAGAAAACTCATTCTTCCAGGAAAGGACCCAAGCATCACTACGATCTCTTTCAAGGGGCTACTGAAACGCGACGATTCAACCATCATTCCCACTTTCCAATACAGTGGTTGGTCGAAGGTTACGACAGGAATCTGGTTCAGGTTCTTTGCCTTCTCTGCAATAAACATCAACTTTGTGTTGATGCACGTGAGATCGGTTGGGTTTAAATCAATCATAGGCTGAAAAACTATCGATGACCGCTTCTGGGTTTTTCCAGCATGAGCTGACTGCATTGCACCTGACCAGCCAACTGGAGAACCTCGCAGAGCTAGCTGAGAATTTACCCACATGATATCAAGATGTCTGCCATTGTCTCTGAACTCTAGAAGTACCAACTCTACGTAAGTGAGCTGATTTGTAAAGGCAGTATGCTTCACGTAAGGGTAGATCTTTATAGCAGCTTTTTCTATAATTTCTTTCAAGTCAAAATCTTTTCTAGAAAACACGCGTAACTCTTCTTTGCCGCCGGGCGACTTAACCTCAAGAATGGCCATGCCATGTGAAGTACGGTGCCCTTCCAGACTGTTAGCGTTATGATCATAATTGTCTGCAATGTACTGGACAAGAGTGCCTCTTGGTATGTTGAGTTCTTGGTCGGGGCTTTCAGCCATTGCCGCACATCTTTCAAATCGTAGGGCTTCTGTATTGCCAATACAAAAACCTAGGCTGCTCAGTGTGTCGATAGCGTCGCGTGAACCGAACCGATGAGGTATAGAATCAGCCATCCCCAACTGAATTGGTGGAGTAATGCTTCGAGGTCTGGTGTTTTGCATTATTGCCTGCCCTATTGCACTGGCTACAAGTTTTGCGCCATTGTGTTTGATCAAAATGGACAGGAAAAGCCGTAGGGATGGAACAAGGAACTCGAGATGGTCATCTGCCGAAACTAAGGTGCGTATTTGGTCATATTCTTCTTTGAACGATATCACAGTCTTTAATTCGCTCTCCAATATTCTTGCAAAAGCTTTCGCAATCTCGACTTTTTCTTTCTCCAGATTTACGTCTTTTGGCAATTGGTAATAATCCCGGAGAATGCTTGCAGCTGTCTCCCTAAGCGTCTCTATACTTTGCTGTACAGGAGCATCAGAAATGGTCATCTTGTCACCAAAGTAATCATCTAGCACTTTCTTCAGATAAACGTTGCGGTATGGCTTCAAATCCGTTTCGGCTAAAAACTCCATTTTTTTCGAAATATCGGTCAGTGTAACCTGCACATCGTCCAGACCGACAAAAAAGTTCTCAGCTTTGTAAAACGCTTCTTTTCGAACCTCGTCGGAAGGTCTGCCATTTTTACACTTCTTTACTTCAGGTTCACCACTTAATTTCGAATAGCGCTGAGGCAAGTTTTTTCCAGTCCGGAAGTTCACTGAACAAACTGTGTGATAGATAGCATCAGCTGCGTGGAGATCAGCAGTAGCTGCATTTAACCTTCCCAAAATGCTGGTCGACCATTCGTCTTGTCTTTGTGAACACAGAAGTCTAACACTGGCTTGAAATGTGTCTCTTCTAACAGTCTGGGATGGCGAATAGCCTGGATGACGCAGATCAGCACTGAGAGGGGTCGCAAAAAACAGACGGTCTTTGTCGAATGCGAATAAAGAACTTGCAGAACGTAAGGATCTACTGTTACTTTCTTGATTACTTGCTGAATCACCTTCATTGTAACGTTTACGACTAGAAATTCTTCTCTGGTTACTGAAGTTTCTTCGGCAGTGAGCATGAACCTTGTCACCGGGGTTAACTTTGCCAGAATCACCTCTTTCTTTACTGGCAGCATTAATTGTGACAGCACCTTTGCTTCCAAGCGTAGAGAGACTGTTATCATCTTCTTCGCTCTGAAGACAGATTGCACATTGCGAAGCCATACTCGTCTGAAATAAAGATACGAAAGATTCAGTAACAGAGAACTTGATGAATAACTTAATTAGAATATTAATATTAGAATATTAGAATATAATATTAGAATATTATATAATTAATATAATTAGAATATTTATATAATTAGAATATTAGAATATAATATTAGAATAACAGAGAACTTAATTCAGTAACAGAGAACTTGATGTGGGAAGAGGACTGAAGCCGCGAATCTCCTTTATTATTATTATTATTTATTGGAAAACCCACCATACAAAAAAGGAAAAGACGGAGCAATAAGCAAAAAAAAGCAATACACATAAACTTAGGAGTTATACACGTACTTTTTAGTGACGAACGCTGGAGCTAAGATCTAAATCAGCTCTTAGAACAAATTACACAAAACGAGAAAAAAACGCAATTATACACTGCTCTCTAGGTACGCGACATGTTTCTTTTTTTTAGGCTCCTAAATACTGAACAAACATAAATCATATGAACATCCTTGCATCAAGCCACAATTGGTAAAAAAAAATAACCCAAATAATCATCAGTGAATTAGAAAAGATATACAGTAGATAATCATATCAACTAGTGTAAACGGTAAAACCAATTAAACGTAACAATCCCCGACGCAAGCACAAAACTGAACATTTTACACGACTGATAAGATGTTGTAAGCCCCCCCTATTTGTGAAATTTTTTAGTTTGATAATTAGGGAGATACGGAGCAAAGAAATTCACGAGATTTGCCCTCTTCTTGTAGAAAACTGGAATTGAAGCACAAATTGAGCGAACATAGTGAACTGTTGTCAGTGAGGTAACTAACACGGTTTCCATGGATTGGTCATTTTAATAATTAAGATTTAATTCCAGAAGCCGCAAGATGTCGTTGGTAAAAACGGAGATAAAAAGTCATAAAACTGAGCATCGTAACCGCTTAACAGGAAAAGAATTTTCAATGGTAGAAGATAAACGAAAATTTGCCAACGTTTTTGAAGATTCGGAACGAAAATGACCAAATACACATAAGAAAACTTACCTATTCTGAGTATTCAGCGCGTTACATTTTGGGTAATTCAGTCACTGAAGAGACACTAGATGTCAGTCCAGAGAACTCGTCGCTAGGTGTCATGCCGAATGCTAACTTGTTGATGCCAGGCCTAAATCCTGCTAGCAGGATGGTCGCATCTTAACATCGTAATGACCTGGAAAACCAAAATCTCCCCTTCTTCCCCCATTTTCCTCCTCATAAATGTTCAGGGGACAGAGTAATCGAGATTCTGATGCAAGATTTGGCTTCTACGTTAAAAATTACATCGGAAATCATCTTGACTTAGACCAATCCGAACTCTTCTGGATTTTGCGAAATTTCCCGTGGTTCTCCCGTTTTTCTCCTGCCACGGATTTCCCCATGGGTGGATTTTGGTGGGCTTTTAGTATGTTATTCTCTGATTTTTCTGGATTTTTTGGTGTAAAAATCATTTTTGTTGCAATTTGTTTGAGGTTGGGCCTTTTTTTGAGCTATTTTTACTGGGCTATAAGACCTAATTTCCATAACTTTCATCTACGTCAAACAAAATGGCTATCTCAAAATTTTGCGTGGATGTGTTTGGGTAAAAGGTGGGAGTGAGAGGGGCGTTAGTCGCTCTCTAATCACTTTCAACAATAAAAAATGGCACTAGCCCTTTCAATTTCCAATCAAATGAGCCCTTTTGAAGTTTCTACGACAACGCTTTCAATAATAACCTTATATGCCCCCTGGGCATAACTTACAACCCTTGCCCTGAGGGCTGGAGGGGGTGTCATTCTCAATTACCTAATTTCCAGAGCTTTCTACTATGTCGAGCAAAATGGTTATCTGAAAATTTTGATTCGATGTGTTTGGAGGAATGGTGGGCGTGAAAGGGGGGTTAATTACCCTCCAATCACCTTCGACTATTAAAAAGGGCACTACTCCTCTCAATTTCCAATTGAATGAGCCCCTTTTGAAGTTTACGAAAACTCTATCTATAAAAACCTTATATGCCCCAAGGGTATAACTTACAACCTTTGCCCTGGGGGCTCTGGGGGGTTTGTGATCCTTAAATACATAATTTCCAAAACTTTCAACTACGTTGAACAAAATGGCAATCTCTAAACTTTGACTTTGACTTTCGACTATTAAAAAGGGCACTAGCCCTTTGAATTTCCAATCGAATGCACCCTTTTTCAAGTTTCTACGACAAAGCTTTCAATAAAAACCCCATATGCCCCCAGAGCATATCTTGTAACCCTTGCCCTGAGGGCTGTGAGGGGGAGGGGTTTTCATCCTCAAAGACCCAATTTCCAAAAATTACAACTACGTTGAACAAAATGGCTATCTCAAAATTTTGATTGAATGTATTTGGATAAATGGTGGGCGTGAGAGGGGGGTTAGTTGCCCTCCAATCACTTCCGACAATTAAAAATGGCACTAGCCCTTTGAATTTCCAATCTAATGACCCATTTTTGAAGTTTCTACGAAAAAGATTGCACTAAAAATATGACATGCCCCCAGAATTCGATTGACAACCCTTGTCCGGATGACTTTGGGGGGAGTTTTTTACTTTAAGATATAATTTCAAGAACTTTGAATTACATTGGGAAAAACTGCCCCTTAAAAGTCTTGATTGGATGTGTGTTAGTAAATGGTGGGCGTGGATGGGGTGTTAGTTGCCTTCGAGTCACTTTCGACCATTAAAAAGGGCACTAGCCATTTCAAATTCCAATCGAATAAGCCCTTTTTGAAGTTTCTATGACAAAACGTTCTATAAAAAACCTTATATCCCCCCAGGGCATAACTTACAACCCTTGCCCTGAGGGTTATGGGGGGGGGGGGGGGGTGTCATCCTCAAAAACTCAATTTCCAGAACTTTCAACTTCGTTGAACAAAATGGCTATCTCAAAATTTATTTTGGATGTGTTTGCGGAAAAGGTGGGCGATAGAGGGAGGGTTAGTTGCCCTCCAATCACTTTCGACGATTTAAAAAGGGCACTAGCCCTTTGAATTTTCAATCAAATGAGCCTTTTTTGAAGTTTCTACGACAACACTTTCTATAAAAACCTTATATGCCCCCAGGGAATAACTTACAACCCTTGCCCTGAGGGCTGTGGGGGAGTGTCCTCCTAGAAATCATAATTTTTATCTGAAAATCAACTACACTGAACAAAATGGCTGTCTCAAAATTTTGATTGGATGTGTTTCGGGAAATGGTGGGTGTGGAAGGGGTGTTAGTTGCCTTCCGATCACTTTCGACCATTAAAAAGGGCACAAGCCACTTTAAATTCTAATTGTATGAGCTCTTTGCAAAGTCTCTACGACAACTTCTTCGATACAAAGTGCCCTGGTCTAAAAGAAAAAAATAATAGATAATATATTCTGCCAACATCGTTCTTACATGCCCCCAGGGCATAACTTAAAACTCTTTCCCTGAAGGCTGTGGGGGAATTTCCTCCTCAAAAATATATTTTTTATCTGAAAATCAACTACGCTGAACAAAATGGCTATCTCAATGAAAACCTTAAATGCCCCCAGGGCATAACTTATAACCCTTGCCCTGAAGACTGAGGGGGGAGTGTCCTGCTCAAAGGTATAATTTCCTGAACTTTGAACTGCGCGGGAAAAAATTACTATCTTAAAATTTTGATTGGATGTGTTTGGGGGAATGATGGTCGTGGGGGGGGGCCAGTTGCCCTCCAATCACTTTTGTCTACTAAAAGGGGCACTAGCTATTCCAATTTTTAATCGAATGAGCCCTTTTCCAAGTTTCTACGACAACTCTTTCGATACAAAGTACCCTGGTATGGAAACAAAAACATAAATAATACATTGTGCCAACATCGTTCTTTACTTAGGCAGCGCTATTGCGCTGCCAATGATAAATCCTAACAATTATGGCGAAAGAGTTACTAAGCTCTGTACAGGATTAATTAAAAAAAAACTTTCCGAAAACTAAGGTTTTCAAAGAAAAGTAAAGGCCATTTTAAACTTAAGCTCAGCAGATACAAATACCTTTTAAAATTCAAACTCAAAACGACCATAAATTACTATTAAAGAATAAATAAAACCCAAACGAACAGAAATTTAATAAACAATCATAGTAAAAAACATACAAGTAATAATATAAATGAATAAATAGATCTTAAAGCGAGTAATGCTTAGATTTAATATGAAAATCAAGCTTAAAAAGAAAACAAACAGATTGCTATTAAATTCTAAGTGAAATTCAAAACGACCAAAAATTAGACGTACAATCAATAAGAACAATCATACAGTAGATATTAATATAAATGAATAAATAAATCTTAAAATGAGTGAAACTTAAATTGAATATGCAAATCAAGTTTGAATCGAATAAAAATAACTACAAGCAAGAGTTTGGGTATCGTGTCACTGCAGAAGCCTATAACCTACTGCGTCATTAGCGCTTCACTGAAAACAATTCTTTGAAATATTTTCAATTTTGTAACTTTAAGAAATCAAAAACTAATTAAGGTTTTAGGGAATAAATATCAGCATATGTATATTAAATTGACAATGCACATTTTTTTCAGTATACTCATTTGAATTTTTTTTCATTAAAGTACAAATTACATTCTGGCTTTTAGAAAGCATATGGGTTTTGAACCCTACTCACATTAATTTATGCTCGTTTTGAGTTTTACTCTAATATTTATTTTAAATTTTGTTCGTTTTGGGTTTCATTTATTTATTGATACTGATTTGGTGTAGTTGTATGCTTGGTAGATTATATGATAGTCCGGATGCGAGGTGTTGAAAATGTGAACCATACCACGACGGAATGGGGCTGCTACGAGAATTAGCCTACCCTCCACCCCCTAAATTGACAATGTGGATTCAAAAATACCAATGGCACTTGCTTGAGAATGGTGGAACATTCCGAAACTTGATATTTTATTATATTTTGGTGTTTCATGCAAGAAAATGCATGTTCCACAAAGTTTGAAGTTTAGTTTTCAGCTCAAATAGAAATGCCTAGAAGCTATAGAATGTTTTCATAACAAACTAACACGATTAGTTACAAAAAATGGCAGAGTTAAAAAAAACGGCAAAACTATATGAGTCTTGAACAGTCTTGGAAAGTATAAACAAAATCAAATTGAATATTAGATATATAATGATATTAATTGTTAAAAGATCCATCAGTTCAAGATTGTTTTTCAAAGTAGTTTTTATTTTCATTTTCAATGCTGTAAGAACTGGAAAATAATAAATTTGTAATATACGAGTAATTCGTTTTCAGTGAAGCTCCAATGACGCAGAAGGCTTTAGGTTTTTACAGTTAAAGAAGGGGGCAGTATCCAAATTTTTCTTGTAGTGAAACTATATTTGTCTTGACCAATCTTGAAAAGAACTAATAAATTAAACTGAATATTTGATGCATAATGATATTAATTGCTGAAAGCTCATCAGTTCAAAATTTTACTGTAATTTTAATATTTATTTTCGATATTAAGTACAAAAGAAAACATTTGTAATATAATTCGTTTTCAGTAAAGTGCCAGTGACGCAGTAGGTTTTAGGCTTTTGCAGTGAGACGATACCCAAACTCTTGTTTGTAGTTATTTTTATTCGATTCAAACTTGATTTGCATATTCAATTTAAGTTTGACTCGTTTTAAGATTTATTTATTCATTTACATTAATATATATTGTATGTGTGTTCGCATTGACTGTTTATTTAATTTCTGTTCGTTTTAAGTTTCATTTATAGTTTAATAGCAAAATATTTGTTTTCGTTTTAAGCTTGATTTTCATATTCAATCTAAGCATTATTCGCTTTAAGATCTATTTATTCATTTATATTATTACTTGTTGCATGTTTTTTGCTATGATTGTTTATTTAATTTCTGTTCATTTTTGGGTTTCATTTATTCATTAATAGTAATTTCTGGTCGTTTTCAGATTGAATTTTAACAGGTTTTTTTAACTCCTAAGCTTAAGTTTAAAGAGGCCCTTACTTCTCTTTGAAAAACTTATTTTTAGGATAGTTTTTTTTAAATTAATTTTTGTTCGTTTTGGTTGAGAGAAGTTACAGATTTTTATGGCATTGGGGGGGGGGGGGTTGCTTAATGTCCGATTATTGTTGACTTTAAAAAACGGATCTAGAACTTTCAATTTAAATTGAATGAGGCTTTTTTCAAAATCTATACGATTACCTCTTTGATAAAAACCTTATATATGAACAATAGACAGCTTGCATAACTTGTGGACAGTGATTGACAACAATGAATTGATTGAAAAAATAGCTCCAATAAGGGGGTTTAGACCCTTTGACTTGCTGACACAAAGGGATCACGACTGTTTGGAATTGACCTTAATAGGGATTTGTGTGCCAAAGCAATTTTGCATCTATCACAGATTTTGTATTTTAACCATATAATTGGATAATTATAATAGATTTCCAATGTGTTCTTCCCATACAAAACCCCTTCCCATAAGTTATAAACCCCCCTTAATAATTTATGCCCCAGGGCATAACTTAAAACGCCTACCCCTGGGCCCTGGTGGGCTGTGTCGACACCGGAGTTTTTTTTTATCAGAACTTTGAACTATTTTAACAAAATGTGTATCTCAAAATTTTTATCTGATGCATTTAGGGCGTGGAGGAGGAGAGGGGCTAGTTGCCCTTTAATCTCTTTTGACTCTTAAAAAGTTAACAAGAACTTTCAATTTTTCAATCAAATGAGCCATCTCTAAAGTTTATCACTTCCATAAGAAATAATATGAAGGATTCGGAGAATCCTTAAATTACAACCCTTGCCCTGAGGGCTATGGAGGAGTTGTCATCCTCAAAGACATAATTTCCAGACCTTAAAACTACGTTTAATAAAATAGCTGCCTCAAAATTTTGATTGGATGTGTTTGAGGAAAAGGTGGGCGTGAGAGGGGGGTTAGTTGCCCTCAAATGACCTTCGACTATTAAAAAGAGCACTAGCCCTCGAAATTTCCATTCGAATGAGCCGTTTTTGAAGTTTCTACGACACCGCCTTCTATAAAAACCTTATATGCCCCCAGGGCATAACTTAAAACCCTTGCCCTGAGGGTTGTGGGGGATTGTTCTCCGCAAAGACATATTTTCTATCTGGAAATCAACTACGCTGAACTAAATGGCTATCTCAAAATTTTGATTGGATGTGTTTGGGGAAATGATGGGCATGGGGGGGGGGCTAGTTGCATTCTAATCACTTTTGACTATTAAAAAGGGTACTAGCCCTTTGAATTTCCAATTGAATGAGCCTGTTTTGAAGTCTCTATGGAACCAACTTCTATAAAAACCTTATATGCCCCAAGGGCATAACTTAAAACTCTTGCCCTGAGGGTTGTGGGGGAGTGACCTCCTCAGAAAAATTAAAATATAGTAATCAACAATAATCAAAATATATGCTCTCTCAAAATTTTGATTGAATGTGTTTGGAGAAATGATTGGCGTGGGGGGGCTAGTTGCCCTCCAATCACTTTCGACTATTAAAAAGGGCAATAGCCCTTTGAATTTCTAATCGAATGAGCCAGTTTTGAAGTTTTTACGACAACGCCATCTATAAAAAACCTTATATTCCCCCAGGGCATAACTTAAAACCCTTGCCCTGAGGAATGTGGGGGATTGTCCTCCTCAAAAAATATATTTTCTACGTGGAAATCAACTATGCTGAACGAAATGGCTATCTAAAAATTTTGATTGGATGTGTTTGGGGGAATGATGAGCTTGGGGGGGGGAGTAGTTGCCCTCCAATCACTTTCGACTATTAAAAAGGGCACTATCCCATTGATTTTCCAATCGAATGAGCCTTTTTTGAAATTTATAAGACAACGCCCTCAATAACAAACTTATATGCCCCCAGGGCATAACTTAAAACCCTTGCCCTGAGGGTTCTGGGGAAGTGTCCTCCTCAAAAAAATCTTTTCACCCTGGAAATCAACTACGCTGAACAAAATGGCTATCTCAAAAGTTTGATTTGATGTGTTTGGGGGAATGATGGGCGTGGGGGGGGCTAGTTCCCCTTCAATCACTTTCGACTGTTAAAAAAGGCCCTATCCCTTTGAATTTCCAATCGAATGAGTATTTTTTGAAGTTTCTACGACAACACCTTCTATAAAAACCTTATATGCCCCCAGAGCATATCTTAAAACCCTTGCCCTGAAGGTTATGGGGGAGTGTCCTCCTCAAAAACATATTTTCTATCTGGAAATCAACTACGCTGAACAAAATGGCTATCTCAAAATTTTGATTGGATGTGCTTGGGAAAATGATGGGCGTGGGCGGGGGGGCTAGTTGAACTCCAATCACTTTTGACTATTAAAAAGGGCATTAGCCCTTTGATTTCCATTCGAATGAGCCTGTTTTGAAGTTTCTACGACAACGCGTTCTCTATAAAAACCTTATTTGCCCCCAGGGCATAACTTAAAACCCTTGCCCTGAGGGTTGTGGGGGAGTGTCCTCCTCAAAAATATATTTTCTATCTGGAAATCAACTACGATGAACAAAATGGCTATCTCAAAATTTTGATTGGATGTGTTTGGAGGAATGATGGGCGTGAGGGGGGGCCAGTTGCCCTCTAATCACTTTAGACTATTAAAAAGGACACTAGCTTTTTGAATTTCAAATCGAATGAGCCTTTTTTGAAGTTTCTATGACAACGCCTTCTATAAAAAACCATATATGCCCCCAGGGTATAACTTAAAACCCTTGCCCTGAGGGTTGTGGGGGAGTGTCCTCTACAAAAATATATTTTCTATCTGGAAATCAACTACTCTGAACAAAATGGCTATCTCAAAATTTTGATTGGATGTGTTTGGGGAAATGATGGGCGTAGGGGGGGAGGGGGCTAGTTACACTCCAATAGCTTTCGATAGTAGTAACCACATATGGAATTTGTGTGCAGGTATAGCAATTTCCATGTTATTTGCGTGCAGGTATAGCAATTTCCATGTTATTCTACTACTTTACGTTCCTTCCTATGCTATTCTGGGCCTTTGCGTGGCGCCCCCGTACCAAACAGGTTTTCTGGTAGGTATAATCTGGTTTGGTAGGTACAATCTGGTTTGGTGTGTCTTTTTAAGTTGCCAATATATTCAATTATTTTTTGTATATATTCAGGTTTCAAATTAGGTTTTTCACCAGTTTGAATAGTTCATTCAACCTATTAGTGTTGATATTTTTGCGATCATTAACATTAATATGGAAAATTCTAAGCAATTTCTGGTGAGTAATATTTTCTCATTATTATAATAAAAAGAAATTGTCTCGTCATTAAGTTAGGTAAGAATTACCTTCCCTATGTTTTTTTTTTTCACTGTGTGGTTACCTCTTTTAAAAAGCTTCCTTCTTTTAAATATGAAACGATCCATGTATTTCAATTTTATTATATATTCAAAAAAGAGAGGCATGTTCACTTTAATTTTTGGCTCGTTGTATATGAAAAATTAAAATACAATTTGCATATTAGTTTCGGCAGGTATGAAAGGTTGCCTCCCTCCTCAATATCTTGCTCTTTACACTAAAGTTCGAGGGGGGCAAGATGGAACAATGCCACATTCTGTGTGTTTATATCTTTATTTGGTGGGTATTCAAAAGCGCGGATTTCTGTTAAATAAATGATTCTTGTATGCGCGATTCAAGAGTTTCCTTTTATGGCCAAATTAAACGAGACGTATTTGATGAAAGCAAAAAGGGGATTTAACAGATGATTAAGTATAAAAAGCTATAAAGTAGCTTTTATAAAAAATTTAAGACAGGGAAGGGGTCAATGTATCAATTCTAGCACGTTCATTGTAAGGTGAAAACAAAAGTATTTCTTCATTAAGGAATTTATGTATTAAGTTGGAACTTTCAGAGAGTGCTTAAAAGGGAAGATTGAGTTGCACGAGGGTTCAGTAAAAGGGGATATAGTTACATGGGGGTCAAGGGCAATTTATCTGTAAAAGAGGGCATATTATTTCATTACTAAATTTTTTCTTCTTTTTTTAAGGTTGTTGAACTGGATTCATGCCCTCCCTCTGAAAAGAGACCAAGACGATCAGTCATCAGATTTGCTAATTCCAATGCACGTTCGTTGGACCGGCCGGGAGTCTCTATGCAACCTAGCAAGAAATTCGAGTCAGCCTCATCTGATCAAGATGGAGGGAACACTCCTCTTCATGAATTGCCAGGGACTTCTGATGTACAAGTGCAGCCAGAACTTGTAAATGTATATATTTTTTTCCCGTATTTTTCAAAAATCAGACAAATTTTCTCAACCGCATAACTTAAAATTGTTTCTAAATCAACGGTTATTTTTTCTTTCTATATTAGACTAGCGTATATTTTCTAGAGTACAAAAAGAAATTCTGGTTAGTCTGAAGTTGGTTGTGAGAGAGTTAGGACTCTAAAAAATGGACGGATTCAAAAAAGATCGAATCATGATGAATTTAGTTCTTATTGAAAAATTTTTGGTTCTAGATGGTAATTTTCTAGAGCTATCTATTCAAAGGAAGATATTTTCTCGGGGAATGCTTGTCGATATAATGAAAACTGATTCTCCATCATTAGACTATTGTATGAAGCTTCTACATCGTGGTCCAAATGCATTTACACAATTTATTGATATATTGATCACGACACGGCAAAATGATATTGTGGATATGCTTTTAAACATTAGTTTTGAAATTTAGGACTTTTTTTTCGTGAGAAAGACGGTGCTCAAGGATGGTTTACTCCTCTCTCTATCTCAGACAATTTTTGTTGTTGCTAGCTCAGTTTCATTGTGGTAGTGAGAGTGTCAACACATCACAAAATGTTCCATACAGGTCCGTTATGTATGTACTCGCTGGGTAGCTGGTCATCATCATCATGTGAGAATTGCACAATGATCGATGAGTATGATGAAAAGTGTAGATTGTGCAACCCGTGTAAATTGCATAAAGGATATGCTGTACAAATTAAAGGTTGTAATTCCTGTCATGAAGAGGTGTGTGACTCTCATCCTAGAGGCCACCTATGCTCCAATTGTCATTATGATAAATGTAATCAGTGGGAGAATACATATCCCGGTATGATTGGAAAGAATCCTAACCGTGATTTTAGTTTATTGCTACGAGATTGGTATCGTCGTGGTTTTAGATTGTTCTGGGAGGAGGAGCCGGGTCAACGATTCAACTGTTGGAACAACAAAAGAATATGGTTTCTACGTCATCGTTGTGAAGACACTGAGTGTTATGATTATAAGCCCACTGATTTCTATTTGGCTGTGACGGAATGTGATTCGACACTTGAGGACACTGTTTATGAAATTGCTTCAAATATGCAAATTGAAACATGTGAATTCTATAGAATGAATGGGAACAGTATCATTAACTATACAAAGAGATATGACAAGAGTGAAGTTACACTCTATTGTAGAAAATGGGACCCTGACATTGCAGTACATCCGGATCAGTACACTGTGAATTCAGATAATCTACCTGCACTAGTTGTTGTCGACAAATACCTAGTAGTGGATGAAATCCAAAGAGTAGAAAAGTCGTTTTATCATGTATATAATTTTTTTTTTATTAATAAACAATTTCACATACATCTTTAGAACATTTTATTCTTAGGGCACTAAAATCAATATTAAATACGCTTGTAAGTATATTTTCCACTAGAAAGTCGTTCAATCGAGGTAAGTCAACGTAGATGTCGAGAAACTGCTTGTAGGTATTGCCACGACATCTGAACATGAAATAGAGTAGTTCATGAAAGCCACATGTCTTACTCGTTAAATTCTGTACTCTTCGTTGATTTTGAATAATGGTTTTCCCATTGCTTTCAATAAAGTTGCTGATGTATGGCGTGTAGAATTTATACGATAGGCCAAGAGGATCAAAAAATTCAATATTCTTCGCCGTTTGAAAAATGCATAGCCAATGACCGGTCTTCAATGTCGATGGACTGCTATTAACAATGAATAGGGTATTGTTAACACTTGGAATTTTTTCAATGAAGTCTAATGGTAAGCAATAGGACTTGTACTGGGACATTAATGGATCCATACAAAATACATTGATTATTTGGTTTGTGTTCATGCTGCTAGTTCTAGTAGAACGCTGCCGTTGGGAGTGATTTCCCAATAGGTTTCAAATTGACTAAGTGATATTAGTGTGATACTCTCAGTCAGAGCATTTGCAAATGTACACTCTAAACGTACATTCCTTGTTCGTACTATGCTCATATCCTGTGTGCCCGAGAAGTCCAAAACAGTAAACCCATGATTTTTTGAAAACATTGAATTGGTTATTCCATTTTCAAATAGTTGAGAGTCATGATCTAGGGAATGCATGGTCAACTCGTACAGAGTTCTATAGGATTGTTTGTCAAATGACGTAGTGTACAGTGGAATACAATTCACTTTGCACACATGGCTTGATAGACCGAAAAAATTAAAATCATGGGGAGATTCAGCCCAGGATCCAACAGCACTACCACTCTTCACAAAGGCCAAATCCAATTTCGATGAGATTTTTCCATTGATTAATGATGAATCACTATAGCTACAAGAGTTGGTGGCAAGATGATATTGATTGGTCATTGTGTGGGGGACAAGAATTTTAATCATATTGCCAATGGCTCTTAGCTTTTCCACTGCCAAGGCAACATAGCTCAGAACTTGTTGTTTTTGGATGTGGAGAATTGCCGATGTCAAGATAACATTTGCATCGGGTGTTGCAGGAAGCGTTTTTCTCAAAATGAAATTCGATGGTGCCATCTGTAACTTTATGTCAATCTTGACATTGGGGGGTAGCCATTGGGATATATTGAATCTCTCATGATTTAATTTTCCAACTAGATGATACTACTGGGTCACTGCAGTAGTCAAATCACTGTCAGTATCAACACCTCTTCGATATTCATAGCCCAATGATTGTTCTCTCCTCTACTTGTACGCCTTTGACATAATCATCATAAATTGTATGTAGCTAGCTTAGTTTGATTAATCATTGCTAGTGCTCACCAAAATACCATTAATAAATACATTAATTTGTTTGAATAGGTTGTGTAGAATACAGTTTTCATAGGAGAGACCATCATCGGCATTTGGAGTTGTATTATCTGACTTTTTCTTAACCACAACATTTAAATGAATAAATGTTGACGACAAATCAATTAAATAGTCTTCAGTGGAAAATATTTGAAAGTGTATATTCTCCGAGAGGGGTTGTTGGGGATGAAATTGTTCATAGTAGCCATACTTGACACTGACATCAACATTTTCAGTATTGAATAGATTCAATGAGGAACTTATTGATGGATATGATTCCTTGTGGGGGAGATAAGTCATCTTAAGAGAAGAAATCCTTCTTTGATCTAACAATCTTTTTCTTTTTCTTCTTATTGGCCTTCGTTGTTTTATTCCTTCTCAAAGTCCTTGTTGATGTCCTTTGCTTCCTGCCTGGGTGGAGACTGATGAGTGAATGACGCGAAGGCATCCTTTTCAATCCCTCCCCATTTTGTCGAGATTTTAGTTGCTCACCAACGGCTCTTGCTGAAGATCTAATATTTTCCTTAACACTCTCCTTGATAGTCTTGCCCGACCCCCAGTTCTAAAGTGTGGAGGCAGCAAAATTTGATGCAGCAGGTACAAGGTATTTTCTGGCAAGGGGTAATGCAGAACGAACTAGCCTATCAAACCAGCTACCAAGACCATAGCCAGATATTGTAGTACGTCCCTTGTAGTAGTCCAATCCATTGCCTATTTGACGTAGACTCAAAGCACCAACATAACAATCGATATCGGGACAGACAAATGGAATTCTCCTATTGTTCATTTTTGGTGATTGTATTGTCGTTGACAATGGGTCGAAAAAGACAAGTAATCACTGCTAAGCCTTTTGTTATTGCTAGAGGATCACCCAATTCACTTCTTAGTGTTAACTGACAGAGTTCCAAATATGAATTGTATACAGGAACATATTGAAGATGCGTTATATTATAGTGATGAACATGTTCATGATTTGTTTTTCGTTCAAGAACACGTAGGAGGGGGACATTTAAATTGCCGATTCTCGTCGTTTCCACAAAGGATGCATAGAGAAATATGCAAGAGTCCGAGGCAAAGCCAGGTGGATAATCAGCAAAAATAACTTGATCCATCCCGTAAATGGTGCCAGCATTTTTCCCATTGATCATATTCTGTTTAAATCCAAGAACATCTCTCAGATTATCATTGAGAATAATTGTTTCATTGTCAACAGGTGAGCTAATGTAAATTTTATCATTTTACAATGACTAATCAAAATAGAATGTGGTACTCCTGAGATATTAGATTTTTCTATTGACTCTGAGAAACAAATCCCTCACAGTATCATATTCAATATATTTCAATTTCACATGGCGATATTCACTGGATTTAAGTGATTCAACACATTCATAGTTGACATGGCCCAGTCCATTCATAGTCCAATCGAATATAACTTTTATATCATACACACGATCCTTTCTCAGGATGTCATAGGTATATTTGAGAATACAGTCGACAAGAGCCACTTCATATGCACCGTCAAATTTGATGGCGGGAGAGAGTTTTGTCCAAAAATCACTTGTCGTATTCAAGTCATTGTAGAGAGGATCGGAAACGTTGGACATGAATTTTACATAGAAATCATGGGGCATTGTCAATATCGTCAACACCGATCCAAGAATCAAAATCAGAGTTGTATCCTAGCCACCGAACAAGTAACTGTTTCTTACCCCTGCGAGTACGTGTCTTTAATATCTTTTTCAATTTGATAGATATCACTAGCATTTTTAACTTTTTGCAATTCATAGTCATAAAAGCCGCCGAGACTCTGTTCATATTGGGTATAATGCAGGCGATAAATTATGGGTTTAGTGTCTAGGATTTTTGCCACTTTAAAAAGTTCGGTGGACCACAAGTAATTCCCCTTTTCAAAAACATTAGTTGTTCTATTAATTCGAACAGTATCACCAACATTGAAGTTATTTTTCTTCTTGACTTTTGATTCATTGAAATATTGTTTAAGAAAGGTGTCAATTGTATCATGATCAAACTGATGAACTTCTATTGGTTTAGAGTTGGCCAATGATCGATGAGGTCTTTGATTATAAATCAACATGATTTTATCTAGATCATGAATAAAAACCGATGTATTTTTCTATGTAAAATATTTTGAAATTAAAAGTCGAATAGTTCTTATCAATCGTTCGGCCAGTGCAGCCTTTATAGGACTATGACTATGATAGAGCAGTGTACTATATTTCTCTAGTATTTCTGCAACATGAGGATTAACAAATTCACTACTGCGATCCGTTTGAATTTTTTTTATATGAATCCTGTTTGAGAATACTGTCAATGGTCTGCGCAACTTTAACGCCTTTCTTTGATCGCAATGGAATGGCATATGCATAGCGACTATAAACACTGATTGCAAGTGGAATGTACTTGTACGGTGTATTGTGACGTCTTTGAAGCTCATCTAGAGTCAGGAAATCTGCTTGCATTATATTCAATGGTGAAAGGCTTTAGTTTTTCGATATTGATTGGCACGAAGTCTATGATTTCTATGCAGAGTGTAACTTGATTCATTCTGTAGATAGTCTTGTACACTTTTAGTGTGAACACCAGTGACTTTGGAAAGAGTGGTGGGGGAACTTAAACTCCCCGCTTCACCAATATTTTCATAAACACCTTTCAGAAGTTCAACCATTTTGAACGTAAACACGTTGTGTAACGTCCGCTACCCTTTTGTATACTGGCCGGTGGTGGTGGTGGTAATGATGACGTTGACTTGATACGTCTTCGCTTTTGTCTAGCTATCAGCGGTGTGCTAGTATTTTCCAAAATTGATTTAAAATCTTCTTCTTCTTCATATTTTAATGGTGTCAATGCTGTTGATGAGAATAATGATGATGCATGTGCATATAATTTTTTTAGAACTTGTCTATTGCCAATGAGACTTTTGGAGAAGTTTAATGTATTTAGAAAATTGTATAGATGAGCGTCAAATGATAATAGTCCTTTACGATTTGTAACCATGTCATACATTAAATCAAGTAGATTATAGCTCTTGCCCTGAATTATAATCCCTTCTCCATTGCTCTCAACTTGAATATGACCACTTTCCAAGAGATAGATTAGGAGTCGTTTACTTTGTTAAAGATATTTTTGGGGCCATAGATTTACAAATTTAAAAACAAATTAATACAAATCCTCCATATTTAATTGTGTTCCAGCAGCAGCAGCAGACTCTTGAGGAGATGATTCTTGTTTGCGATCAGCAGCAGCAGCAGTGGGCTTCGACCGATAGGACTTGTGTTTGTCCACTCGGCGAAGTGCATCTTGAAGTAAAAGCAGGTTTTTATCATCCTCAATATTTTCATTGTCAAGGAATTTACTCAGATTGTTCTCAAAGTGTTCGACGGGTGAGAGAGCGAGTTCTATTGGAGTCAATTTATATGGTTCTGCTATTCTCTCACTAGAAAAAACTGTTTACAAGTCCTGCAATTATTGGCAATAAAAATGTGAAAGTGATACCGCCCACCTGAAGAAATCGTTTCCAATGAAAATTCTTTCCTTTGTTTTTAGAGGCCATTGTAAGTTCAATGGATCGATGTTGCTTTGCCTGTTGCTTAACTACTTCTGGCAGTTGAACATGACTCTCGGTCAAATTTAAACACAGTTCGGATATAAGATTAATGAAATCAGCGTCAATACTGTGTTTGAGTATTGGTTTCCTCAGCGGAAGTTTTGAAGTGCTTAGAACTGAAAACAAATGTCTATTTTCATGTAGTTTCTTCAATGTCATGATAGCGACTAATAGGTGCTTTTAGTGTTCACAGGGAGATATACTGTAATTTCGTTGTTAAAAATATCTGAGACTGCACGCAGATCTCCGGGTGTATTTTGATTAAGACCCAATAGGATGTAGCCGTGGGGTTTATTAGTTACCTAATTGTATGCTGAGAGCAGACATTTGGGGGCTCCTGGATAGATCTTTTTTTTGAGGGCTATTAGCGAGCTAGAATCACGAACAACTCTGTAGATGATATAGTTGGTGCAATTCAAAGCAAGTGTTTGCATAGATTTGCTCTGATGAAAGAGATTGTGTAGAACCAGAGTAACGGAAATCTGTTCATGATGAGAGCGAACAGTGAACAATTGCAACATTTGCTGAGACCATTGTTCAATAAATTCAGCCAGATCGTCAATGATCAGCTAAAAGTTTGGTTCAATAATGTTGAAAACATCAATTCCCTGTATGAATTGTATCTGCACCAATCCCATGGCAGCAATTGCTTTTATTTTATCGTATGACTCCTGCCAAATACTGTAGCAATAGTAGATTTTTTTCGGCTTTTCCACAAACATTTTATCACAATTTTTAATTATTTTAGTTAAGAGTGTTGTTTTGCCCGACATTGAGGGCCCACACAGAAACGATCTGAATGGTGTTTTAAATTGATACAAGTTCCCCTCAAAAGTTCACCTGGAAAACTAACTGTAGACACTAATTGTCTAATGACTAAATAATTTCCCCTACTACTACTACTACTAATCTGTTCTTCAAGAAGAAGACGAATAAAGAATCATATTTTCTTTTATTATATACATAAAAAAGTAACAATACTTAAAAAAAGCACATTAAACATGAAAAAATACAGTTTTTTTAATTTATTTATATAAAAAATACAACATTTACATAGACACAGAGAGAGAAAAAACACTTTTTTTGTTTATTTATAGAGAAAAAAAATACAACATTAAATTAGAGAGCAATTGAAAAAATATCACTTTTTTTTTAATGAAACATTTACAAAAAATCTGCTCTAAGTCAAATAAAGATAGCTTTGATATTGTGGCGGTGCACCCCCCGCTGGCGGCGGCCGGCCCCCCCGGGCCGCGAGCCCCCCCCCAAAGGTTTTAGGAAATAATTTACAGGACTTTATTCAAACCGAGACTTTCCCTATGGGTAACACATTTAGCCCGGTCTGAAGTTAAATAGTGTCCAAAGGGGGAGGGTGGTCACACCGTCTTGACAAACATAGACCTTGTCGGAGATGCTACTCATGGCAATTTTTTCTACATTTACAGTAAAGTTCCTGTATTTGAGAGAACGAATTGCCAGCAATTTGGCTCGTGGAATTGTATTTTCAACAATACAATTCCTATAAATGTCCATGTCGAAATTCTTATCCACATAGCTTTCCTCGTCGATTTCCTCGTCGTGTGTCTGTATAAAGTACACCTTCGGACTTACAAACATACCACGGGAAATCAAGTCGCGTACCGTTTAATATTTAAAAAATAAAAGCTGATTGGGTGCCCGACATTTCACTAGCTCTGGGTAAAGACCACTACCAATGGTGTAGTCCATCCGTGAGCTAATAATTTCACCGTGCACCAAATCATTAATTAGATTAGGGTTTTTTACTTTTAACAGTAGAGAATCCGTGTCCTTGTAGCAGACCTCTACTTACCCCTTCTCCGGCCACTGTACCCTAGCCAAATTGTAGTAGAATTCCAACATGAGCTTTTTTGAGATCTCCTAAATCGCACTGCCTGCAGCAATATTTTGATTCCAGACAATGCGTCTTTTTTTCCTATTCAAAAGTACCATGTCCGGGCCAATGATTGTGAAGGAAGTGTAATTTGGATCGGCAATAATTCGTGCACATTGTTTGGGGTCGGTCACGACGTCACAACGATTCATATTACGAACACTCTCACACATTTTGCCGAAAGCCGAATTCAAAATGAGTTTATAAATTTATTTTTCGGCTTTCGTCTGCGCTGCAGAACGTTTGTTGACAAAAGTGTCAACAAAAGTTTTCAAATAGGGTTTTTGACTAAACTGGAGTGCTCTGTGAACCTTTGTGACGTTGGAACCGTTGTTGCACATCCATTTTAAAGCCACATGATGTACAACTATGTTTTTTTTTTGGCAGAAGGTCAGCAATTAGTTTTTGTTTTGAAGGTGTCCAATGCAATCCGTCCACCTCGACTAAACGCCTATTGCGAGGGCTCAAAGAGTCCTTAGTCACAGGTCTATTGATGCACGGGAAAACAAAATCCTTTACTGAATCGGGAAGCTCGACTGGTATCTCGCCATCAATTTCAAAAAACCATCCAACTGGACCATTCTTCACAACACTGTAAATCTTGGGGAAATATGAAGCTTGAGGGTCATTGAGCCATTTATAGTCACCGCAAGGTAGTGCATAATGGGACATGGCTAAGGGGTAGAGAGAATCCATATTGAGGAAAACTGCATCCGATTTTGTCCCCGTCTTCTCTCCTGTTGGATCAGTTTCCAAGATACGATCCCCGTGAAAAACAAAACTCCCCCTCATTGATCTCTCTATGAACAGATGCTGATCAATGTCAGTGATTAGCCCAATTTTTTCCCCACTAATTTTTAGGATGAGGTCCATCACTAGATGAGGCGATGAAAAATAATAGCCCAAATCAAGATTAAACTCTTCATAGATTTTGTCCGTATTTTTACACATAATGTCTAACAGAATTAACACGTCACTCGACAAATACAGCTTGCAGTAGTCAAATCTATTTTTACACCCTCCCTCTTCCCAAACTCTTTTAGCAAAACTGTATTCCTCGGGGGTGCAACTACGATCGTGAAGACTGTCATAAAACGATTCAATCGAAGGAATAGTGTCCTTGGCAAATTTTGACATAGAACAATAATGTTCATAAGGATATATGTCCTTGATCGTTAACAAATCATATAAATCCTTTGGAAATTGTTGCTTGAGAAGGGGGAAAGCGTTGCAGCAATCATCGTTTTTCTGCACCTGAATTAATTCACTCACTTATTTAGGGAAAAAACTGTATCAATTGAAGATGTAAACTATGTTCGTATATTCAATATTATGTTCGGCAAATTTTCAAATAAATTCCAAAACGAGCAGCTTTTCTAATGATTTAGGTATGATTTTGTAGGAAAAGCTGTCTATGACCCATGCATCATCATCTACTGTTCCATTTCTTTGAAGACGTGCCAATGCTGGTAGCACATACTTCAGATCATAGTTAGTTATGTATAAAAACAGAAAGAAAAAGTTGCTGCTTAATTTTTAAATTATATGAACTGGGAGCCCACCCTCGAAAGTTACTTTTTCCCGTTGAATTGGGATCAATAAGGTGATTGTGGTCCTGCAATGCGTCTTTTGGGGCAAGAACACCCCTACATACCCATCAAATTGTCCCCTTTTTCAGCGCTAGTTGCTCTTTATCTGACAATGTCATTGGATCATTGGTGAGACATAATCGTAAAAGTTGCCTTCTTGCTGTTTTTATTAAAGAAATAAAGAGCTTTTCCATACGACATTTTTTGTCCATAGTAAAAAAAAACTCTACCAAGCGTATGTTATTTTTTGGATAACGACGAACGTTTAAATAGGAACATGCACCTAATTGTGTTCCTTGACTCTCTGTGGCCTTGAAGGATTCGAGACTTCAACCAGTCTTGTTTAACAGTCCAAACACTCTTTATCAAATTGTAGCAGGGAATTTTGAAATCTTTCCAACTTTAAAATATCCTTGACTTCTACTGTCTGGTCAAGCCGCTGAGTCCCATAAGATGTCCAGGGTTTCATGTGGTCCGATAACGTCCGCTTGGATCTAATTGGGGATAGGCACAAGAGACAATATAGGCGGTCCCCTTTCTTCTTACCTTGAGATAAGCGCCGACTTATTGCTGTAACGGGGAAAAAATGACCATAGGAATTTACATCTTTGGGAGGCTCGTAAATAATCCATACCCAATTTTTAACATTATCTACCGACGGTGTCCTCACTGAATATAAAACTCCTTTTTTATTCGTTTTTTCCCCCATCTACAAATTCAGTGTCATACTGGAGAACAACCACCCCCACCCCAACATTTTCATTTGATTTCTCGAAAATTCTTATTTCTTTAAAGGACACCGGATACTTTCCCTCTAAACAAACAAAATTTACTTTAGGGAAATTTTTTCCACCGTTACGAGCAAGTCTGTCGAGATTTTTCATTGATGACTCTTTGTTTAATGTTTTATGGGCTGCCATTAAAAATGCATACTTAAAACATTGCAGTCCCGTTTCAAATTTGAAGCCCTGAACCCCTCCTGTAGCCGACAAATCTGGGTGGCATTTTATTCGTCGAGCAGCCCCCGCCCCCCTTACAAGAAAGTTTTTTTTTAAATCTACTGAGATTCAGATCCATGCGTTCAATGTATAAAATTGTGGAACCACTTCCCCTCTCATGAAACGTGTCCAAAGTTGAAATTAGTTTATTCACCCAGTTGAAAAAGTTGTCTTCAAATTCGTTTAGACCTGGATAAAAAGTCTGATTCCCAGTTGAAAAATGAAAATAAAAAATATCCCCGGATGTTCTCTTCTGTAAATAAACTTTTTGATTCACCGATGCTTTAACCCCTCCTTGACCCCCCCATTTCTGAATCTGAATCTCAATTTGTGCTCGAATTCTGTCGATATAGCTATGGAGAACTTTCACAGGGTCAGTTAAAATAGTGCCCGCGTTTTCCTCGGGAAGGCTAAAATCTACCCTGTATGTTTGTAAGTGACCTAGAGCAGACTCTAACAAATAAAATTTACGCAATTCCGGGGACATAGAACTATTTTGATGTCCTGTGCCTATTTGTTCACTAATAGTGAAGTTCTCATTAAAATTGTCCCCAGAAGAATTAGGCCCAACAATTTGCATAAAACTGTCCATTTCTTCAGCTGTAAATTGAAAATCCAGGGGGATATCAAATAACCTACCTTCACTATCATCCGGCGAGAGGGGACAATTACCCATGATACTTTGAAGTCGCGGACCAGGGAAGGCAGAAGTTTTCACAGCTTCCCCCTGAAACTAGAAAATGAATGGATTAAGTTTTTTTTTTTTTTTTTTTGACGAAATTTTTATAACAATTATAAAACACTTTTTTTTTTTTTTTTTATAAAACAATGTATAATAAATTACAAATTTTGTTAATAACACACACACACACACACACACATACACACACACACGCACACACTCACACGCTCACACACGCACAGAGACGGCGCATACACACACACACGCACAAACACACACACACAAACACACACACGCACACACTCACACACACACACACACACGCACACTGACACACACTCACACAAGCGCACACACAAATACACACACACACACACACACACACACACACATACACACACACACACACACACACACACGCTGAAATATTCTTACAGCTAGAAATTGCGTTTCTAACCCCTTAGTCTATAACGTGCTGCGAAAACAGCGTCATATAAAAATGCGCTGTGGAAACAATTTATGCGATGTTTGAATTTCTACTTAAAAAATTCTTAATTTTCTCATAATTTTTTGACGGTTTAAAATACAATTCTGTCAATATGTATTAAAGCATTTGAATTATCGAATATCCAGGAAAAAAAGCGGCACATGTACCGCTCACACAGGGAGGGGGGACCTTTGGGGTCTGGGAGCTTCCTTTGGAGTAGAAGGATTGGAGCTCTTTCGAGCTAGGGTAGAGGACTTCACAATACCATTCAAATAGAACTTGTGTATTATATCAACCTTAGAATTTTCAGTCTCAAATTCCTTTCGAAAACAACTTTTAAGAATCCTTTTTTTTCGTGTTAATATCTTGTCGAAGATAAACTCACTTTTGTAGCTATTGATTATCATTCCAATTTATACCTGTAGGATTAAAAATTCACCCTTCTCGATGGGACATTTGATAAACGGATTAAATATGCACACAAAAGCTAGCCTGTTTTAAGAATGACTGTTCAATTTTCAACTGTGAAATAATAGTTATTTTTTTAAGGAAATAATGGACTTTTGCATTAGAAAAACATCTTGTTTAAAAGAGAAATTGTAGGTAATGTTTTATGAGCTATTTTGTACTTCTGTTTTACAACCATTCTTTTATATACTGCTAATTTGATTAATGAAAGAATATAGTATATTTTAGAAAACAATTTTAAGTTAAGCGGTTGAGAAAATTTGTCTTATTTTTGAAAAATACGGGGACAAAATATATACATTTACAAATTCTGGCTGCACTTATACATCAGAAGTCCCTGGCAATGTGTGAAGAGGAGTGTTCCCCCCATATTGTTCAGATGAGGCTGACTCCAATTTCTTGCTAGGTTGTATAAAGACTCCCGGCCAGTCCAACGAATGTGCATTGGAATTAACAAATCTGATGACTGATCGTCTTGGTCTCTTTTCAGAGGGAGGGCATGAATCCAGCTCAACATCCTTAAAAAAAGAAGAAAAAATTTAGTAATGAAATAATAAGTCCTCTTTTACAGATAAATTGCCCTTGACGCCCATGTAACTATACCCCCTTTAACTGAACCCTCGTGCAACTCAACCTTCCCTTTTAAGCACTCGCCGAAAGTTCCAACTTAATACATAAATTTCTTAATGAAGAAATACTTTTTTTTTCACCTTACAATGAACGTGCTAGAATTGATACATTGACCTCTTCCCTGTCTTAAATTTTTTATAAAAGCTACTTAATCATCTGTTAAATCCCTTTTTGCTTTCATCAAATACGTCTCGTTTAATTTGACCATAAAAGGAAACTCTTGAATCGCACATACAATAATAATTTATTTAACAGAAATCCGCGCTTTTGAATACCCACCAAATAAAGATAAAAACAACCAGAATGTGGCATTGTTCCATCTTGCCCCCCCCCCCCTCGAACTTTAGTGTAAAGAGCAACATATTGAGGAGGGTGGCAACTTTTCATATCTACCGAAACTAATATGAAAATTATATTTTAATTTTTCATATACAACGAGCCAAAAATCAAAGTGAACATGCCTCTCTTTTTTGAATATTTACTAAAATTAAAATACATGGATCGTTTAATATTTAAAAGAAGGAAGCTTTTTAAAAGAGGTAACAACACAGTGAAAAAAAAAAAATAGGGAAGGTAATTCTTCCTTAACTTAATGACGAGACAATTTCTTTTTATTATAATAATGAGAAAATTTTACTCACCAGAAGTTGCTTAGAATTTTCCATATCTATGTAAATGATCGCAAAAATACCAGTACTGATAGGTTGAATGAACTATTCAAACTGATGAAAATCCTAATTTGAAACCTGAATATATACAAAAAATAATTGAGTATATTGGCAACTAAAAAAGACACACCGGTTTTTCTGACACGGATTTAACCTAAAAAAACTTGTATATCATGAAATAGAAATTCACTAAATTGTGTCAGAAAAACTTGAACCAAACCAGATTATACCCACCTAACCAGATTGTACCTACCAAACCAGATTATACCTTCCAGAAAACCTGTTTGGTACGGGGGCGTACGCAAATCCAGACGAGCATAGGAAGGAACGTAAAGTAGTAGAATAACATGGAAATTGCTATACCTGCACGCAAATAACATGGAAATTGCTATACCTGCACACAAATTCCATATATGGTTACTACTTTCGATTATTAAAAAGGGCACTAGCCCTTTAATCTCCAATCGATTGAGCCTGTTTTGAAGTTTCTACGACAACGCCTTCTATAAAAACCTCATATGCCCCCAGGGCATAACTTAAATTCCTTTCCCTGAGGGTTGTTGGGGAGTGTCCCCCTCGAAAATATATTTTGTATCTAGAAATCAACGACGCTTAACATAATCGCTATCACAACATTTTGATGGGATGTGTTGGGGGGACGGAGGGGCGGGGGGGGGGCTAGTTGCTCTCCAATCATTTTCGACTATTAAAAAGGGCACTACAAATCTCGATTTACATTAGAATGGGCCCCCTTTGAAGTTTCTATGACCATCCCTTCCGTATGAAGTGCCTCTGGGAAAAAAATAATAATAATAATAATAAATAATAAAACATTGAAGCCGTATGGCCTTTACTTTAGGCAACGCTACAGCGTTGCCTCTGATATTCAATCTGTCCATCACAAATTTTGACAATTGAACATCAATGTTAGTAACAATTGGATCAAAAGCAATATTTTCCGAACAATACCCGTACACAGGTAGATAGGGATAATCTCCCCGGGATAGGTTATTTGATTGCTTTTTTTCGGGTTTTGACCTAACCCCAGGGAAAAGCTCTCCAGTATCTGTCCCTTCCTGTCAAAGGTTTGTCAAACGTAATGCGTATATTAGGGGGCTCGCCCCTAGTCAGTACCTTGCTCTATAAGCTAAAGTTCAAATTTTGTTCCAATTCTTTAAGAATGACCCTTAATCACAAAGGCCGTTAATTAGAATAAATAGCTCTTATGAAAGTACTAAAAAATCTTTGGCTTAAAGAGCGAGATATTGACTAGGGGGAGAATCCAATCATATACGTAATATTTTCTTTTTGTTTTAAGTTTTGATGTTGCTCCTTAATTTGAGTTGAAAAACTTGTTTTTTTTTTATTTAATTTCTGATCTTTTTCTTTAATAAGGCTGGGAAATCTGGCACCCCCTTCATAGCAATGTCCTTTACCCTCTGAAAACTTTCTTCATGGAAAGATCCTCCCCTATAACCCCAGACCCCCCTCCCCCACCTACCAGAAAAAATCCCCCTGAAAACGTCTGTATACTTCCCAATAATCAATACTATATGTTAACATTGGGTAAAGTTCATAACTTTCAGCCCCCCCCCCGGGGACTTTGGGGGATTAAGTCATCCTAAAAGACATAGTTATCATATTTCCGACCATGATGAACAAAATGGCTTTCTCAAAATTTTGATCGGGTGACTTTGGGAAAAAAAATGGGCGTGGGAGGGGGCCTAGTTGCCCTCCATTTTTCAATCACTTAAAAAGGGCACTAGAACTTTTAATTTCCGTTCCAATGAGCCCTCCCACGATATTCTAGGACCACTAGTTTGATACGATCACCCCTGGGAATATAACAAAACAACTAAAAAACAAATACGAATCCGTGATCTTTCTTCTGGCAAAAATGCAAAATTCTACATTTTTGTAGATAGTTGCTTGAAACCTCTACAGTAGAGTTCTCTGATACGCTGAATATGATGGTGTGATTTTCATTAGGGTTCTATAACTTTTAGGGGGTCTTTCCCCCTTTTTTCTAAAATCAGGCAAATTTTCTCAGGCTCTTAACTTTTGATGAGTAGGACTAAACTTGATGAAACTTATATATTTAAAATCAATATAAAAATCTGATTCTTTTGATATATCTATTGGTATCAAAGTTCCGTTTTTTTAGAGTTTCGGTTACTATTGAGCTGGGTCGGTCCTTACTTTTTAGGGAAACTTATATCATTTTTAGGGACTTTTACCTTACTTTTTAGGGAAAAGTAATACCTTACTTTTTAGGGAAACTTACCACGAACTGTTTGATTGTTTGAAACAGTTGGTGATAGTGAACTGTAAGTAAGGAGGATACGGATCAATAGTAAACAATTCTCTAAGAGACAGAGTTTTGATAACAATGGACACATCAAAAGAATCAGATTTCAATGGTGATTTCAAATATACAAGTGTCATCAAGTTTAGTTGTTCCAATCAAAAGTTACGAGCCTGAGGAAATTTGCTCAATTTTTGAAAAAGGGGGGAAATACCCCCAAAACAGCTAGTGATCACTGTTCTAATCACTGAAGCACCCACCTACCCTGTTCTTTCCTCTGTACTTTAAGCTTTGTAATATAAAATATTATATTATGTTCAGTATATATATACATATTTATACGTATTGAATACTTTATGTTTTACATCAAATGTACAGGTAGCATCAAAAAAAGGGATAAATTTTAATTCCTTTTAAACAATGTTCTGACAGAAAACGGTAAACACATCAAATGAGTGTGACTGAGTGATAGTTCTCTGTGATTCTGACCGGTGAGACGAAATCTGACTGACTAAGTGATTTTCTTTTATTGATGTCAAGCCCTAACTTTGCCTAAGAAAGGGAACTTTAGAGTTACACAGTTTCTATAGTTCATTTAAATTAGTAATTGCATTTGTCTTCTATATAAATTTGTCTTTTCCTGTGTCTATACATGCTCCTAAAAATTTAAGTTTTAAGAAATTAAAGTTTCGATCGTAATAGAAGGCGAAAACTAAGGGGTAAGAAAATTCTTGCAGACATTCAAAATGATTGCAAATCGGAAATAGTTTTATGAATTTCTCCTAAATTTATCATCTTTTCTTTTCAGGGCCGAAGTTTGTCTGGAATCCGCATGGAAAACTCCCATGTGCTACACTTGATGAATTATTTTACAGTTTCTTAGATGTCACCACTCCTCCTACGCAACAACTCTTAAGTGTCTTCTCCCATAGGGCAGAAAAAGAGGACGAAAAGAAAAAGCTACGAATGCTTGCAACCGTAAGATTCTACATCACTCAAAAAAATTGTCTCGAAAAAAAAACAACGCAAGGATAAACAAATATAAGTCAGAATTTTGCGTTTTCTCTTTTATGCTTAACGTTTAATTCTGATTTTGATATATATTGAAGTACAAACAGTCAGTGTCAGGGTTGCCACAGAGGTTACGTTAGAGTCTAAGTTTAGTGTTACCCATCAAAAGCTATGGACCTGAGAAAATTTGCCTGCTTTTCAAAAAAGGGGAAAACATCCCTTAAAGTAAAGGGATCTTAGTACAAACCACACCATTAGAGTCAGCGTATCCGAGAACCCTATTGTACAAGTTTCAAGCTCCCATCTGCAAAAATGTGGAATTTTGTATTTTTTTGCCAGAAGAAAGATCACGGGTGCGTGTTTATTTGTTTTTTTTTTTTTCAGGGGTAACCAAATCGAACCAATAGTCCTAGAATATCGAAAAGGGCTCATTCAAACTGAATTTAAAAGTTCTAGTGCTCTTTTCAAGTAACTAAAAAAACTGAGAGGACAACTAGACCCCCTGCCAAGCCCTTTTTTCACTAAAGTCATCCGATCAAAATTTTGAGATAGTCATTTTGTCCAGCATAGCTAAAGGACCCAATAACTATGACTTTGGAGATAACATGACCCTCCACAGCCCATGGGGAAAAGTCTTTAAGTTATTAAGTTTGCCCATTGTTTACGTATGCATACATTTTTTTGGTGGAGGGGGTGGTGAATCTTCTGCTTGGGATATTTTCCATGGGGAAGGAAGTTTCTGGGGGATGAACTTTACAGGGGAAATTTTAAACTGGGGTAATTTGCCAGAATTCCTACACTTATTTCTTTTTATTGGTCTTGCTTTCTCTTTTACATGGAAAATCTTCCCAGCAGAAGATACACCCCCCCCCCCTATATCCAAAAAATGTATGCGTACTTCTCAATAACGCATACTATACGTAAAAAAAGGGCATTTTTTTTTCACCCTATGCGTAATATACACCAGATTTTTTTCATTCCTCCACATTCTTGGGAATTTTGTTTTAAAAATGTGAATCATTTTTATTTTTCTTGTGTAAGAACTAAGTGTTATTCAAAATTGGTTGAGAGAAAAGGCCAAATTGCACACGAATCAACTTGATTTTTTCAATGCATGGCTATTTATTCTGCAAATGCAAAAGAGGGTACCAATTCGTTTAAAATTTAGAAAGGCGGAGGGGATTTTCACATTTTTCAATTAAGATACAAAAAAGGTACCTCTTAAAATTTGGAAGGGGATTTATTTTTAACAATGTTATATAAAAAGATATTTTTCAAAATATACAGGCTGCAACCCCCCCCCGCCCCTTCTAAGTGCCACTCTTAGTACCTAAATAAAGTCACCCAGCCTTGAAAAGAGACTTTCCCATCAAAAGTTACGAAAAAGTTACGTTTTTAGGAGTTTGGACGTTACGAAATTTTTTGATCTGGTGGCAACCCTGGTCAGTGTACACACTGAAAATAAAATTTTTAGAAAGAGCTTAATTAATCATGAGGCAAAAAAAATAAAGTTCTCAGTGGCTTTCTTTGTAGCGAAAATCTTCAGTAATTGGTAGGTTTTTATAAAAGGCACTAAGATTTTGAACTGATTGCCTATCTCATCTCTTTCGCTGAATTTTGTCTGGCCAAGATTGTTGTTTTGGGCAAAAAATGACCGAAAACGATATTTTACTGTGGTGTAATCCCTTTTGTTGCCTAAAAAAGCACCAGAAGTCAGAGTTGCCGTGCAAAAGAGAGGCTTTTTCGTCAGACAAGTGCGCAGGGGGATTTTTTTTAATGTTCACCTCCCGGAAATTGGATGTTCCCTATAATTTCTTGTATTGTTGATCAAATATGCCTGCTCAGGGGATGTTAAAATTCGTTTTGTAATGTTGGTTGTGATAGATAGATAAATAGATGGATTTATTTTCCGTGTAACAGTACAATAATTATACAACAATCTACAAATCTCCACAAAGGCTCCTTGGCCTGTAGAAGGGGAACTATAAAACAGATCTCATAACATTAAATATTTAAACACTTATCATGTAAAGCATTTGCTTCTTAAAAACGAGAAAAAAAATTATATATATATTTATATATATATATATATATATATATATATATATATATATATATATATATATATATATATATATATTTCATTAAATATGCTTTTACAAACTGCAATGGATCTCAACCTCTATAAATAGATAAGAAAAATAATGAATAGCGCTATATACATCAAAGAAAAATTAATCATATAAAACAAAAAAAAATTATAAGTCTTTTGAAAGTGCCAAACGAGTGGCGTTCTCGAGCCGAATCGGGAAGGGTGTTCCATTTCAAATGACACGCAACAAAAGAATTAAAATTGGATCTTATTGTTGGTGTATGTGAAATATGGATATCTAGAGAAGTATGGAGCTGATAATATGACCGATCAAATACAAAAGTTGTTTTAAGTCTTTTCTTAAGTTTTTTTGTCATGTTCAATTTAAGTAGTGCTAAAAGGAAAAATGTAATGCTCTAAGTCGAAACATTCTTATCGCGCTGAATCTTGATTTGGTTTGGGTCGAGGATTTTAGATAACCCAATTTAGGACTTGAACCTGTGATATGTTTGGAAAATTAACTAAAGTCAATTGTAATTAGTAACTCGATTGTGACGAGCTTGTTCCAGCTTCTCCCTGACGATCCTATAAGCAGCTTCCTACTGCCAGAAATTATTTTTATCAAACAAAATAATTTTGTTTTAATTTATTGACTGCTTTTGATTTCAAACCACAGGGTTATAAAATTAAATAGTCCTGCTTTATTCCAATTTTTCGAAATTTTTCCAAAATATGCTCGAAAACTATGTTTCCAAACTATATTTCGTACAGGAAAATTAGCAGCCAACCTCAATAACGACCTGGTAATGAGCTAAATATTCGTCTTATTTGACTAATGAGATTTTTTAAATTAAGGGTGACAAGAGCATTCATCAGAAATTGATAGTGGAATCCTTTGAGGTAATTAAGGTTTCGAACACAATGAAGCCCAAAATTACAATAACAACACGAACAAAGGAATGCTTGTTAACGTGGTTTTTGGCTTCCTGCTTTTCATTAAGGATTTTCTTCCCGAACTTCATTCCAGTCTCTAAAGATGGGACAGAACTTTCACTGGGCAGGAGGTAGTACGAGGAGAGGGTATATAATCCCTTCTTGGATTCGACTGTATTCCAGAAATGAGCTTAACCCCTTCAAACTGTGGCGTAAATTTATTTTATGGGAGCATTAGTAAAAGGCTCCAAAATCATTTCGACGGATTGTACGATGTACTGCGATTTAGTCCAAAGTTGATGGTAATATATATATATACATATATATATATATATATATATATATATATATATATATATATATATATATATATATATATATATATATATATTTATCTATCTATATATATATATATATAAGTAGAGATGGGGGTCCGACTCCGACGCCCACAATACCCCTTCGAATCCCGATCCGGACACTTTTTTTTAAAAATTCCGACGCCCACACCAAATAAGGGCATAGCCTCCCTAGGGAGAATGATTGCGTAATCGGTCAATGACCTCTTTTTGAAAGGTCGATTTATTTGTTGTTTCTGTGTGTAATAACTCCGGGACGAAGGTTGCACATGCGCATTGAATTCTAACGGGAAACAATGTTATTGATCTAGGACTCGAGGGGGAAGTGAATTTCCGAGAACTTGATTGCATAATCAAAGTGTGTCAACAACAACAACATCGACCTTGACATTCACTGAGAGCGTGCACTTACAACACCGGTACAAACCACGTGGTTTATGGTCCATATAGGGGCATAGAATACTGACGGGGCTCCAAATATGGGCATGGACTCATGAGGGGGAACACGTGGTTAATGGGGGCAATGACCTAAATTTTACAACAACAACAACGACCTTGACATTCGCTGAGAGCGTAAAACAACAAAAACCCAGAATTTTGAACACCTGTGCTGTCGACCTCAATTCACCTATCGTGAATCAATAATTCCCCTTAGAAACAACAAATTAATTTCCCTTTCTTGACAGATCAATCAATCAATGACATCATCTATCAGACTTTTAAAATTTTCGCCTAGAAACGATTCTCCAGGAATAGATCCAAGTCATTAATGTCTTTGCCTCGGAAACAACTCTTTTGGTCGAACTCCAAAGGATATTAATAACCAAAGGCCATGGAAACAATTAGGCAAGAAGCATCTTAGCGATGAATTGTTTTAGCGCGGGAATCAGGTTTCATATTAATTTGAAATGCGTTAGCGCAGAGATGCCAATAACAAAGGAACACGCTGAATTTACGTTTAGGGATTATTTGGGCGAAACCGTTTTAGACAGGTTATGGAACTATTTAGGCGAAACGGTTAGAGACATTTTAAAAGATGATTTTAGGAAAGATTTTAGAAGAGAATTTAATGGTGAAACTCTGTGGTCGTTATAATACACAAGTTTCATTTGAACAGTGTTGTGAGGTCCTCTAACCCAACTCCAAAGGGTTCCAATCCTCCTACCCCAACCCCGAAGGAAGCCCCCGGTCCTCAAAAGCCCCCCAAGCTCCCAAAGGCCCTCCACCGGTCCCCAAATGTCCTCCAGGCCCCCAACTGTCCCCCCGGACCCTCAAAGGCCCCCCCAAGCTCCCAAAGGGCCACCGGCACCCCCAAAGGCCCACCCAGACCCCCAAAGGCCATCCCCGGGCCCCCCAAAGGCACATAGAGCTCCCACAGGACCACCGGGGTCCCAAAGGCCCTCCACCGGCCCCCAACTGCCCCAACGGCCCTCCCAGGGGCCTCACAGGTCCCCCGGGCTCCCACCGGGCACCCGGCGCCCCACAGGCCCGCCACCGGTCACCCAAGGCCCATCGAGCTCCCAAAGGACAACCGGCCCTCAAGGGACCCACAGACCCTCAAAGGCTCTCCCCAAGCACCCGTCTTTCGTTGATGTGAGTTGTCTGAAACCTATGATTTGGGATGTGTAGTTTGCTACTTCAGGCTTTTCTGAGCAGGATTTCTTAGCCATTCGTAGGTGTGTGTTGACTGAAACCAATACTTTGGGATGAGTAGTTTGCTATTTCAGGCTTTTATGAGATAGGTTTCTTAGCCTTTCGTTGGTGTGTGTTGAGTGAAACTTATGATTTGGGATATGTAGTTTGCTTTTTTGACTTTTCTGAGTTGGATTTCTTAGTCTTTCATAGGTGTGTGGTGTCTGAAACCTATGATTTGGGATGTGTAGTTTGCTATTTTAGACTTTTCTGATCTGTATTTCTTAGCCATTCATAGGTTTGCGTTGTCTGAAAATTATTATTTGTGATGTATAGTTTGCTATTTCAGACTTTTCTGAGCTAAGGTTTTCTAGTATTTCGTCGGTGAATGTTGTCTGAAACCAATAGTTTGGGATGAGTAGTTTGCCATTTTTGACTTTTCTGAGCTGGGTTTCTTAGTCGTTCCTAGGCGTGTGTTCTATGAAACCTATGATTTGGGATATGTAATTTGCTATTTCCGACTTTTCTGAGCTGGATTTCTTAGTCTTTCATAGGTTAGTGTTGTCTGAAACCTTTGATTTGGGATGGGTGGATTGCTACTTTTGACTTTTCTGAGCTTAATTTCTTATCCTTTCATAGGTGTTTGGTGTCTGAAACCTATAGTTTTGGATGACTAGTTTGCCATTTTTGACTTTTCTGAGCTAGGTTTCTTAGCCTTTCATAGGTGAGTGTTGTCTGAAACCTGTGATTTGGGATGAGTAGTTTGCTATTTCAGACTTTTCTGAGCTAAGGTTTCTTAGTATTTCGTAGGTGAATGCTGTCTGAAACTTATGATTTGGGATATGTAAATTACTATTTCTGGCTTTTCTGAGTTGGATTTCTTAGTCTTTCATAGGTGTGTAGTGTCTGAAACCTATGATTTGGGATGTGTAGTTTGCTATTTTCGACTTTTCTGAGCTAGGTTTCTTAGCCTTTCATAGGTATGCGTTGTCAGAAAATTATGATTTGGGATGTATAGTTTGCTATTTCAGGCTTTTCTGAGCTAAGGTTTTCTAGTATTTCGTAGGTGAATGTTGTCTGAAACCAAAAGTTTGGGATGAGTAGTTTGCTATTTTGAATTTTCTGAGCTGGATTTATTAGCCTTTCATTGGTGTGTGTTGACTGAAACCTATGATTGGGATTTGTGGTTTGCTATTTTTGTCTTTTCTGAGCTTGATTTCTTAGCCGTTCATAGGTGTGTGTTGTCTGAAACCTATGATTTGGGATGGGTCGATTGCTACTTTTGACTTTTCTGAGCTGAATTTCTTAGCCTTTCATAGGTGTTTGTTGTCTGAAACCTATAGTTTGGAATGACTAGTTTGCTATTTTTGACTTTTCTGAGCTAGGTTTCTTAGCCGTTCATAGGTGAATGTTGTCTGAAACCTATGATTTGGGATATGTAATTTGCTATTTCTGACTTTTCATAACCGGATTTCAAGTCTTTCGTAGGTGTGTGATGTCTGAAACCTATGATTTGGGGGTGTGTGG